>NC_062966.1:37360311-37415071 GCF_023119035.1 Salvia hispanica | reverse complement strand
CATCCATCCGATTGCCTTGCCTTGTGTTCTGATTGCCTGCCTTGTATTCCGATTGCCTTGTTTAATTTTCAATAAAGATGCATGCCTTTGATTATTTTAAATACACCACTTTTTTAGATCAAATACACACTACAAACTTTCATCAGCTGATTCAGCAGAGTGTGTAATACTTGGAAGAGTCAAATGAACAGATTTCAATAAATAAATAAATAGCCGAATTAGCAAAACTCTTCGAGACAAGGGAGTATCTACACAGATTTGCAAACCGGCTTAATATCAACAAGAGTAGTTCATCTGGGATGCGAGCAAAGTGATCGACCTAAAAGGTTAGATTTAAAATTTGAATTTTAAGGAGTGCTTGAATTCAACTATGCGTGCATGTCTTTGTATAAACATTTTTTTTCACATATTACTACCATATACATCGAGATTGAGGGCATCTGCATCACGCACCCTTGAACGTAATGCTCGTAGAACGCGTTGCAAGCTCTTGGGGGACGGGCACTTGGGCATCACTAGTGCAATTAATAAATATTTAATATATGAGATCCGTGAATGAAAACATCATAATCACGAAAAATGAGATGCATGAATGAACACATCATTTTCTCATAGTGTTTTTCCTATTTTATGCTCTCTCAACTATAGTAATAAAATAAAACAACATAAAATCTTATGCTGAATAAAAAATGTTTCATTTAAAGTGAGAATATATAATGTCTATTTTATTATGCGGAATAGAAAATGTTTCATTGTGGGAGTATATAATGTTGATTTTAATGCAAATAACGACCTAAAAGGTTAGATTTCAAAGTCAAAATCTAAACAATCTAACATAGCTTACATACTTACCCAATATGATGTAAGACAGTGATACTATATTTCAATTCGAAAAAACACATTAGACAGCGTATATTGTGCATAAATTGTGAACTAAGTTGGCCTTTTTGTGCTTGCATGAACTATACAAGATAAATCAGACATGAATTCGACTAAGTTGGCGCTTGGCCACGGTCAAATAAACTTCCCAAACCAAATTGCATTTACTCATATATAGCTTAGTTAGAAACCCTAAACACATAGTGCAGTTGTGTAGTTGGAAGATGCAGATTGAAGCATTATCACACAGGATTGTAGATGCATCCATCGCGGGGCAATCGCCCCAAAACACTCTTTCTTCTTCGATGGGCTTTGCCTTAATTAAACGCAAATTTTATACTATAGTACTATGTTTATTTATCAATCCTCTTTATTTTATTTCTTTTTCTATAAGAAAATCTATCGTATTCTTGTACATATAATACGTTTCCTTTTTATTATATTTATATTTATATTTATATACTGTTTTACTTCGGAGTATCATAATTTATGGATATAATTGGTGTATGGTAATTATAAAATTACTATTGATTTTGGGAAAAAAGATCATATAGAATATTGTAACATTTGGAGCGAATTTTGTGTCCTGATTTTAGGGTATTGATCACAATGTAGATCAATAAAGGGGGTATTTCATTATGACTAAATAGGGTATATCTCCTTCCTCTATTCGAAAATACCAACAAGATGGCTTTATTTGCAAATTTCAGAAATAATATGCGTTTGTTACACAGTGCATAAAAAAAGAAGAAAAAGAAACGTTACCAAAAATATGTTTGTTCTGAAATAGTAGTAACTAAAGATGTGTTTTTTAATTTTTTTTATGACTGACTAAATCCCAAATTTTAAGGGATTAAAACATTTTTGTGTTAACCCAAAGAAATCAAAAGGTTCAAAAATATGCAATCTTATAATTTTGAATTTAATAGAATTAAATTTAATGGAGTAATTTCGAGGCTTACCTACCTTAGTTTATGAGATTTCCAAATTGTATGCAAAATTAGATTTCCATATTTCCATAAATAAACAACACCTGTTTTAGTAAAATTATAATACTCCATAAATAAGAAAATTGATTTATTCGATATCTTTACTTCAGAGCAAAATCAATTTAAGTGAAGAAGTTTCTCAATTGAATTGACCATCAAGTATCAATGGAGGAGGTCTGCGAGGGAAAGGGCTTCTCATTCCCCTCTCAGGAAGAGAAGATCCTGTCATGGTGGGATGAAATAGACGCCTTTGAAACGCAACTCAATAATACAAAAAACTGTAAGGAATTCGTATTTTACGATGGCCCGCTGTTGGCAATTGAAACTAAAAATATAACATATAACTGTCCCACATCGGTGTCTAAAGAAAACTGAAACTAGTATATAAGTCTCATGTGCCCTCCTCCTATCACCAATCGGTTTTAGGATGGAACCCATGGATTTCTATCATGGTATTAGAGCGGTCGCCGACTGTGGGTCAAATTTAACTGACCCAGCAGTATATCTGGGCCGAAACTGAAAAATGACTGACCCAGCAGTATATCTGGATTTAAAAATTTGGGCCAAGTGATCCAACTGATCGAAAAAAATTGGGCCGATTGTCCAATCGATTAGAAAAAAAGTCCAACCCCTCCAAGATTCACCTTGAAGGGTTTGAGGGAGGGTGTTGACAATTGAAACTAAAAAAGGGAGGGTGTTGACAATTGAAACTAAAAATTTAACATATAACTGTCCCACATTGGTGTCTAGAGAAGGGAGGCCTACCGGCCTCCCCCACTACGGCCATATTCTCGCCGGAACGATCAAGGACATCGTCACTCGCTATCAGTCGGTCACTCGCTATCAGTCGATGACGGGGCATCACGTCACCCGGAGAATTATTAAATAACAAATTAATAGTTTTAATCAATATTTGATAGTGTCTAATATTTAATCAATAAGGTACGACGACACCTTAGTTTTAATCAATATTAAATAGTTTTAATTATAACTATTTCTAGCTGAATCAGAGCTTGTCTTATCACTCGGCTGCTCTTCAGATTTACAATTCAGATTTAAAATAGCTTCATCTGCCACTCACAAGTACTTTAGTTAAGCCTTAAACTCACAACTATCTGTTTCTAGTTGTTTAGTTTCAATGAAAGGTTGGCTCTGTTTACTCATTGGTTTGAGTGAGCTGATATACTTTGAATAATAAATTTATTAGATCCATCCAGCTATTTTATGTTTTAGAGTCTGGTATTGAAGGGGGATTGATTTTATCAGCATTTTGGTTTGATGAAAGCTGGAGATATCTGCCTTGATTATTCTACTATTGTAAACAGTAAAGTTGTCATTCCTAGTTAAAGAATCTTGTTTTAGTGGAAAAGGCTGTCTGAATTAATTGCCAAAAATGAGTAAATGCATATTGCCAAGCTATATATGAAGTAGTCGCGTTTTAATGGAAGGCGACACGAGATATGACTTTCCGATTCTTATATAATATGCCGAGCCTTGTGCGTTCCAAATTGAAATAAGGAATTTAGGGTTTTTCGCTCGCCGCCACTGCTGCCATTCCATTTACATAGCCGCAAAAGAGGTAAACATTCCCCCATATGTTTTTCTTTCCATTACAATTAGTTTGTTTGATCTTCGTATCGAAATAACTGTCATCTATTTTATGGTCTCTTCTTTTGGATAGAAGCTTGGAATTGGAGATTTTGTTCACTTCTTACCGAGAGGTTTTTAAATTCTCTATTGATTTATTGCTCTAGACTGTAATAATAGATCTATGCAATATTAATGTGTACCAATTCTCTGTTAGATCTGGCAATTCATGATGCCGTATATCAACTTTTCATGTTTTATGTTATCCATTTTGTGCCTTGCCATAGTCTCCTATCTCTGTATTCATGTGTGATGTTGTCTTGTTTAGATCTTGCTATCATGTTGTCGTGTCAAGGATTGTCTGTGTCTTGAACTTAATTAATGGTTTGGGAAGTTTATTTGACTGTAAAGAGCCAACTTAGTCGAATTCATGTCTGATTTGTCTTGTATAGTTCGTGCAATTTTGCCTGCACAAAAAGGCCAACTTAGTTCACAACTCATGCACAATTTTGCACAATCCACACTGTCTAATGTGTTTTTTCAATCACTTTTTAGGCCGTTATTTGAAAAAATGAAACAAGTGGGAAGCGACTCTCGCCGGCAACAGCCAGGTGTTCAGTGGCCTGGTTCAAGGAAGATAGGGAGGTGATCCATGTCTGAAAGTGGATCAACAACTGCCAAAACTGCCAGTTTTGGAGTCTGTCTAAATATGATTAATTATTCATCTGTGTTTACTGTGGAGTTTTGTGTGCATAGAAAGCATAGATTTTTTTTAGTGTGTTTTGGTTACTTCTATAATTCTTTCATAACTTGCTATATTCCACTGTAGTATATTTTTTTATGGATGGTTTAGAGACTTCTTCTCTAATAGTCTTCTTAAAGATGGTAATCGAGAGAGGTATAACAAGATTGAGAAGGCATATTGGAAGTAGAAAAAAAAATAGTGTTGTGTATTTCTTATATGTTTGAGATACTCATCTCCCTAGTATTTATAGGGAGATTTATGCCTCGTTGAGTACACCAATTAATGAATATTGGAACTACACCACAACTAGGAACTCTACACTATTAAGTATGCTCTAGGGACTCCACTGTAATGAATGTCGGGCGGCTATTTATGATCTCTTTTTCCAACACTCCCCCTCAAGTTGAGTAACGGTATCTCCGATGCTCAACTTGCCCAGAAAATCTTTGAAAACTTTAGGACTCAACGCCTTTGTTAGTATGTCTGCAAGTTGTTCCTCAGATCGAACAAATGGAAATTCGATGATGCCACCTTCGAGTTTTTCTTTGATGAAGTGACGATCAACTTCAACATGTTTTGTTCTATCATATTGTACATGATTCTCTGAAATGCTGATTGCTGCTTTGTTGTCACAAAAAAGTTTACTTCTCCTTGTCGGTGGAAAGCCAATTTCAGTTAACAATCTTCTATGCCAAAGTATCTCCATAAGATCACTTCTAATTCCTCGAAATTCGGCTTCCGCACTTGATAGGGCTACGACTTTCTGTTTCTTGCTCCTCCAAGTGACTAAGTTACCCCCAACAAAGGTAAAAAACCCTCCATTGGATTTTCTATCTACTGGATTGCTTGCCCAATCGGCATCGGTGAATCCATCGATTTCCAGATCTTCTTTCTTTTCTAAGAATACCCCATAACCAGCTGTTCCTTTTAAATACCTCACAATTCTCATGACAGCATTCATATGATCTTCCTGAGGCTGATGCATGAATTGACTCACAATGCCAACTGCATATGAGATATCGGGCCGGGTATGAGCAAGATAGATAAGTTTCCCTACTAACCGTTGATACCTTTCACGATCTGTAGGTTTAGCTCCATCCACAATTCTCAACCCATGGTTAGGTATCATTGGGGTTTCCGCAGGCTTGCAGTCCAATAGGCCCGTTTCGACTAGCATGTCACGTACATACTTTTTTTGTCTTAGGAATATCCCGTGTTTAGATCTCAACACTTCAATTCCTAGAAAGTACTTTAATGCTCCCAAATCTTTCATTTCGAACTCCTTAAACAGATTCTCCTTCAGATTTTGGATCTCTTCGGTATCATCTCCGGTTATGATCATGTCGTCAACATATATGATTAGACATGTCATTTTGCCATTCATTTTCTTTAGGAATAGTGTGTGATCTGAATGGCTCTGTTCGAAGCCGTGTTTGAACATTGCCTAACAAAATCTTCCAAACCACACTCGGGGGGACTGTTTTAACACGTAAAGGGTTTTCCTTAGTCGGCATACCTGCCCTTTTCCAAATTCTTCATAAACCCTGGGGGAACTTCCATGTAGACTTTCTTATTTTTCTCAAGTTCTCCATGAAGGAATGCATTTATAACATCGAACTGGTATAACGACCAATCTTTACATGCAGCTACAGATAGAAGAGTTCTTACTGTATTAAGCTTGGCCACATGGGAGAAAGTCTCTTCATAGTCTACTCCATATACCTGAGTGTATCCCTTAGCAACCAATCTTGTCTTGTATCTCTCGATTGAACTATCTGCACGTCTTTTTATTGTGAAGATCCAACGACATCCAACTGGTTTCTTTCCCGGAGGTAAAGTACATTTCTCCCATGTTTCATTTTTTATCAAGGCATCAATCTCCTTCTTCATGGCTTCCCTCCAGTGTTTGTGTTTCACTGCCTCTTCGAAGGACTGCGGAATCTCTTCTTCTTCATAAATTGCAGCTTCAAATGCCCTAGCCATTTCAGTGAGGTGGCCCTGAGTAAGATTTGCCACAGAATATTTAGATTTCGGCCCCTTCCAGTCTGGTGAGTATCTTCGAGGAGGAATGCCCCTTGTACTTTTGTGCCATGTTTCCTGTTCTGTAGGTGGCTCATCTGTATCAGTATATTACTTCTGGTTTCCCTGTCACTGTTAGTGGTTTCAGGTAAGGTACCAATATTGAGATCAGAAGTATTTACCGCAAGATTCAAAGACTGGTCAGATAGCTTGGCGGTGCCCTGAAGTGGCATGTGTTCTTCTTGGAAATCTGACTGCCCGGTGTTACTGCTAAGTTCCTCTGTTGGACCGACTTCTGTGACAGGATTTGGCTCTGGTAGGCTAGGCTAGGTTGACTGTTTTCCCTTTGAATATCCTCTCCCTGAATGGCTTCTCCCCACAAAGGTAACCAATTTAGTGCGTCATTGTTTGGGTTTCCTGTCTCACTCTCCCCCTGACCGCTAGATTGGCTATAGAAGTATTCATTCTCAACAAAGTCACAGTTCATAGTAACATACATGCGATCTGTCGACGGATCGTAGCATCTATACCCTTTTTTATTTTTCCCATAACCCAAAAAGACACATTTGACTGCACATGGTGAGAATTTATCACGGTCATGTTTGGGTATGTGAGCAAAAACTGTGCACCCAAAAATTTTGGGTTCGAGGGTGACAGATGATGGGATCGAGTTTTGGGAAGAGAAGACTTCTAAGGGGGTTTTGAAGTTTAGGATTCCTGTGGGAAGACGATTGAGGAGGTAAACAGCTGTTGTGATGGCTTCCGGCCAAAAGGATTTAGGGATGTTAGACTCTATAAGGAGCGCACGGGTGATCTCAAGGATGTATCGGTTTTTCCGCTCGGCTACCCCATTCTGTTCGGGCTTATAAGCACACGAAGTTTGGTGGACAAAGCCCTTTTCAGTAAAGAAAGATGTCATCCTAGAGTTCACGTATTCCCTCCCGTTATCAGATCTAAGGATTTGAATTTTTGAGTTATACTGGGTTTGGACAAGACGATAGAACTCAGTAAATTTCTCAAAAACTTCTGATTTAGTCTTCAAAAAATAAATCCAAGTCATACGTGAAAAATCATCAATAAATAACAAAAAATATCTAAAACCTTGTCCTCCAATAACTGGAGCAGGACCCCACACATCAGAGTGAATCAAAGCGAAAGGTGATTTTTCTCTAGTATTGTTTGATTTGAAGGAATGTCGGTGACTTTTTGCCAAAACACAAGTTTCGCAATTCAAAATATGCGTAGAAGAAACTAACTCAGGAAAGAGTAAGCGAAGATATCCTATAGATGAGTGTCCTAACCAGCGATGTAAGAGCCAAATCTGTCTGTCAGTCAGTCCGTGAGTCAGCATCGCAGTACTCTGTTGGGCTATCTCATCCACGTAGTACAGTCCATGTCGCTCAGTGCCACGCCCAACTATCGTCTCCGTCTTGATATCCTATAACATACAAAAACGAGGCTGCATTAGCAATTTGCAGTTGAGATCTCTTGTTACATGACTAACAGACAAAAGTTTGTGTGACAATGACGGAACGTAAAGGCAATTCGAGTGGTGAAGGGTTGGTGAAATAGTGATTGGGCCCGCCCCTTTCACTTGTGCCAATTCCCCACTGGCAGTTCGAACAAAATTTTTTGTGGACTGGGAGATATCACGGAAATCGGATGCATCGAAGGACATGGTATCGATTGCCCCACAGTCAAAAATCCAGTGGTAGTCTTTAGGACCTATGTGAGAGGATGATGAGTACGCAAGAGGTTGGAAAGAATTTATACACGGAATGGATGACTTAAATTCAAAAATATGGGATGTAATTTTCGAATTTTCGAAAGATGGAGGCATTTTTCCGGAATATTTGACCACAGTGGAGCTTTTTTGATAATTTTTGGAGAGCTGGGGTGTTTTTTGATAATTTTTGGATTGCTAGGGAGTTATGGGGTATATTTTGAGAGTGTCCAGGAGTTTGGGGACCATTTTGCAAAGTGAGAGGTGAGTGGGGTATTTTCTCAAAGGGGCTTAGACTTGAGGGGGCATTTGGCAATTTTTGATGAGCCGTAGCATCTTCCAACAAAACTTCTTCAATGTTGTGATTTCCGACGGGAAATTGGAGGCAGCCGGTTCTAACGGAGTTGGAGATTGGAGGCAGCCGGTTCTTCTTGGGGCCGCCGGCCTTCCTCCGCTTCTTTCTTCTTCCTCGCTGCACAACCTTCGCCGCCGACGTTGCTTCAGCCTGCGACGGGTGTTGCTGCCGTCTACTGCTTCCGCCGCTGTTGTCGATGATGTTGTCTGTGGTGGGTGTCGCTGCAGATTGGTCGCCTACTACAGCAGCCAGCTGTTCATCCTCCGAGAGCTCTACCGTCGGCTCCAGCGGCTGCTGACTGTATACTCTGCGGAATCGATCGGAAGGGAAACGAGAGTCTGTTGCTGCAGTCTCGGGAGTTTCTGCAGCTTCATGGTCAGCTGCGTCTCCAGATTCAGCATTGCTGCCGCTTTCTTTGCTGGGAGCTGAGTTGCTGTCATCAATGGATTCCTTACTTTCTTCACCATTTAGGTGTGAATGAGTTGTAAAGAGTGGCTGTGGCGGAGGAGGATTGGTCTCTACGCTGAAGTTCTTCGTCTAGTAGGAATTTTGGTTTTGTTTTGTGTTGGCTTTGTACAAATCAATTAGATTTGAGATTGTCTCAATCAATAGCTGAGAGTGTGTATTTGGCTTTCCTCCATTTGAGGTTTTTTGTTGATTTCCTGCTCTGATACCATCTTAAAGATGGTAATCGAGAGAGGTATAACAAGATTGAGAAGGCATATTGGAAGTAGAGAAAAAAATAGTGTTATGTATTTCTTATATGTTTGAGATACTCATCTCCCTAGTATTTATAATTATAGGGAAATTTATGCCTCGTTGAGTACACCAATTAATGAATATTGGAACTACACCACAACTAGGAACTCTACACTATTAAGTATGCTCTAGGGACTCCACTGTAATGAATGTCGGGCGGCTATTTATGATCTCTTTTTCCAACAAGTCTAATGATGAACTATAAAATTCAATGATAAAAGTATATTGTAATATTACTGCATTTGTTACAAAGTCTGTATTATTACAATAGAAAGTTACAAACACAACGTGATTAATTAATTAACTAGTAGTAGATCATTTGATAGTATTAATTGATTGAAGATGCAAGAGCTACTTGCAGAATGCAGCTAATATCCTACGTGGAGGGGTGAATGGTTTTCGAGAGTGAAGAACTGCAAGATTATCAATCATCAAAAGGTCTCCTTTCTGCCATGGAATATCAATGCTTTCCTCTGCCATGATTTTCATACAATCACGGATTACATTTTCCGGCAAGGGCTTCCGTCGCCAAAGCTCACCCCCATCTTCTCGGAATCCTTCCGGTCGCCACCCTCCGCAGTGTAAGCAGCCGCTATGGAGTTGAACCATGTCTTGCGCGGCCTTGTTTCATCCCGTTTGATTCCCGGGGTGGGCCCCATTATTATCTTCACTCCATTCTCCGTCCATTCCAACTTTGTGTTTAACTTTGCCGCCCTGTTTGAGATGATACGAGATTTTCTGTTACATTTATGTGTTCGATATTATAGTGCATAAGTTGTTCTGTGAGTAATTTTTTTGGATTATAAGTTTTAGATTTATATCTATAAGAAATGAACACACATTAATGATATTTCTAATTTATACATTTAATAAATATTTATTGTAGACTAATAGATTCTTTATAAATTTAATTAATATCTGATCACTAACTCCTAATCTACTTAGGGGTGTATCCCGAATTAAATTAATAGTGTGTTTGGTTCATGAGATTAAGTCCTTCAACTCAATCCTAGATGGATAATCATGGGATAATTAGTCTTAGCTAACCCCATATGACTAAAATAATCTCACAACTCAATCCTAGATTATATCTTGGTATTATTTTATCTTGCCAACCGAACACCACCTTATTGTTTGATTAATTACTCTCTGACTAACTCCCAATCTATTTATTGTATGGTTTATTTATCAACCATTTATTAATTAAATTATGTAATATATTTTTCTGTAAATACAGTGACTTTCTATCTTTTCTTAATTTATTACTACACTATTTTTAAAAATATAAATACATAGAAGTTTGATATCTTTTTGATGGATAAATGAATAGAAAGATTTTCGCTTTTAACAAGAGATCAATTTAGGTAATTGGGGTTGAATTTTTAAAGTTTAGGATTGAGAACTTATATATATGCTAGTGTTTCCGAATAAAAAACTCATAAAATATTGAAAGCTTGTGAATTTACATACAAATAATTCTGTTATTTATATATGATATTAATTTAAATTGATCACAAATATATGAAAGCTGAAATTGAAAATCAAGCAATGCGAAAGGATGCAGAGTTAGTTAGTAGTAGTAGGTAGGTAGCTATATACCTTTGTTGAGCCACAATCTTATCTTCTGTCTGAAATATAGATTTCCAGCCACGACCGAGGGCAGATGAATCATCGTCTTCTTCCTCCGCAAATATTGTGTATATCAATCCAAATTCCTCTAATTTTTCGACGAAATCTGGGTATTTTTCTTCCATTTTTTGGTACACAATATGGCTTAGAAGTATGGGGGTTTCGCCCCCGAAAGCCGCTTCTTCCTTGCAAAAGAAAAACAGCTTGCGAGGATAAGATGGCAGCTGAAAAACAACCACATACATGCCCTTCATCAGTATATATTGTAGAAAAAAGAAATAAGTAAATGATGCAGTTTCAACTGACGACAAAAATTGAAAAAGTCAAAGTCTTGGAATGACTTAATTTGACTTTTTCAGTTTCGTCGGTTGCAACTGCATCAATTATGCTAGCAAAGAGGACATATGATCACATGGGACATTTCATGATGGAAATGGAGTTTCCGGTGAGGCGGGGCGTCGTTCGCTGTGTAAACCCGTCCGACTACTTTAGTCCTAGTAGAGGGTCCGCCGACATACAACAGCTCCTCATAGCCGAAGGCTTCAACGACGTCGTTGAAGTCTTCAGCTGTGGCTGTAGTATGGAAGCCACGTAATAGAACGGCGCCGTGTCTCTGCAGAAGAGACTCCAGCAAACTCTTCTCCTCCTTGACGGCTGCCGGCAAAGTGCATGCCGGCATTGCCGGAGATAATAAGGCAGGAAAAGTTATTCCGCCGTATTTTCTCTGAAATGGGGTTTCCACTCTAGTGAATAAGCTAGGATATTTTGCGGCCATGTTTTTCTTTTCCTTGAGTTTTTCCCCACTTCATTTATAAGCTCAATCAATTTGTCGGCACCTTTAAATTTGGTTGCCAAAATAGTACTCCTATGATTTAGGACTTGTTAATTTTTATTATGTGGTTAAAAAAGGCACACGACCAGCCCCCAAATAATCATAATGATGTGCCAAAAAGTTGGCCATATGAAATTTACTACTTCATGTTTTTGTCAATATTCATTTATTAAGTTAGATTTGAACATATAGGCTATACATATATACTCCTCTCGTTCTATAGCAGTGAAGACATTTCTCTCCGACACGGAGATTAAGAAAATGATATGTAATGTACTAAATAAAAAGATAAAGAAAAAAATAGAGAGAATAAAATAAGAGAGAGGGAAAAGTAAGTGAGAAGAAATGTGTTAGACTTTTACTAAAAAGAGAAATACTTCCACTACTATGGAAAATACAAAATGACTCAACTACTATAGAGGAGAGAGTAAGTATTAGGCTTAAAAATTAATACTACAATGTCAGCAGACCCAGCACCACTAGATTTAAGAAATGTAAAGAAAATTGAGTTGAATAAGTTAGTGGAATATAAGTTTCACTTATATAGTACTATAATAAAATGTGAGTGGAATAAGTTGGTAGAATGTGAGGCCTACTTACCATTTATGATAAAAGTGAAATATGACTCATAAAAATGACAAAATAGAACTCTTTATGAGGGACACAGAGAGTAAATTTTAGATTTTAGTGGACGGACCAAAATATAAAAGTGAACTACTCCCTCCGTCCCCCATAATTTGTCACCATTTGACCCGACACGAGTTTTAAGAAATGTAATAGAAAGTGGGTTGAATGAGATATATAATAAAATGTGATTGAGAATGAGTTAGTGGAATATGAGGTCCACTACCAAAAATGATAAAAGTGAAAGGTGATAAATTTTTAGGAACGAGACGGAAAAGGAAATAAGTGACAAATTTTTAGGGACGGAGGGGAGTTTTTTTTTTTTTGAAGGCGGAAGTTTTATTAGCAATTGATTGAAGATGCATGAGCTAGTTGCATAGGGCAGCTAAAATCGTACGTGGAGGGGTGAATGGTTTTCTCGAGTGAAGAACTGCAAGATTATCAATCAGTAATATGTCCCCTTTCTGCCATGGAATATCAATGCTTTCCTCTTCCATGATTTTCATACAATCATGGATTATATTTTCCGGCAAAGGCTTTCCGTCGCCAAAACTCACTCCCGTCTTCTTGGGATCGTTCCGGCCGCCCCCCTCCGCCGTGTACGCAGCTACCATGGAGTTGAACCATATCTTGCGATGCGGCCTTGTTTCGTCCCGTTTGATTCCCGGGACGGGGCCCACTATCATCTTCACTCCGTTCTCCGTCCATTCCAGCTTTGCGTTTAGCTTTGCTGCCCTGTACGAAATTGTACGAGATTCTCTGTTACATTTTACGAAGAATTTATTGGTTATTTCATTAGAGTGTCCACTATAGTTAGCCTGGCCAAGCCACAAAACGTGGCCAAGTCATAAAATCGTGGCCGGGCCACCACATCCATGTTTTACACTATAGTGGACATGCCTAAACTACCAAATAATTTATTTTTTTCATTTTGTGTATATTTTAATTAAAAATGGGTATATTTATAGAATTTGTGTAGGAATGAGGTAAAAACATGTGTATACTTATAGAATTAAAAAAAAAAAATGAAAATAGGGAAAGTCGCAGCTCATGGCCGCTGCAATAGGAGAGCCGCGGCCGGGCCACGCGAGTGGCGCTCTCGTGGGCTCTCCCCCCGCCACGTCCTCCCATGAATCCCACTATAGGGAGCCACGGTCGGGCCACGAGCCGCGGCTCTCCTATAGTGGACGCTCTTAGTTGTCCCAATTTAATGGTTGATAGTATTCTCTCAGTTCTACAGTAGCGAAAGTTATTAACTTATGAGAAAGAAATAATTGAGCCCAATGGGCTTATTGATGGACCGAGTAACTGTAGGCCCAATTACTTTTAGGTCCAACCACTTTCCATGCATCCATAATCAATAGTGGATACTCCACAAAGTCCCTTTCAATTTTATTAGATAGATTCTGTTTTTACTAATAATACTTCATAATACTATAATTGGTAATAGGCCAAATATCAAGGATTCAAGATTATTAGTAGTGGACCATGGAATATGTGAAAGTACCTCAAATTGGAAAATAAAGTAAGACAAAAAAGTACAGATTTAGTTATGACAAACCTTTGTTGAGCCACAATCTTATCTGAGGTTCCAAACATAGATTTCCAGCCACGACCGAGGGCAGATGAAGTGTCGTCTTCTCCCTCTAAAAATCTTGTGTACATCAATCCCAATTCCTCGATATTTCCAACAAAATTTGGGTATTTCTCTTTCATCCTCTCATACAAAATATGGCTTAGAAGTATTGGCGTTTCTCCCCCGGAAGCCGCTTCTTCTTCGCAGAAGAAAAACAATTTCCGAGGGTACGACGGCAGCTGCAATGGCCACAAGTAGTCTTAATAGTAGTCGACACAAGTTTCATGCAATGCTATTAGAGAGAAATTTACCATGAATAGATATATACGGAGTACTAATTTTGATTAACAAACCACGTTGAAAAAACATGACTATGCAATGTTGTTAGAGAGAAATTTACCATAAATAGATATATAGGGAGTAGTGAGTACTAATTTTGGTTAACAAACCACGTTGAAAAAACATGACTATTTTTCGTAGACAGAAAAAACATGACTATTTTTCATAGACGAAATTGGAATTAATAAACAAGTTAATTAGAGTAAGGATATAGTATGATCACATGTGCCATTTCATGATGGAAGTGGATTTTCCGGTGAGGCGGGGCGTCGTTGGCCGTGAAAACCCGGCCGACTACTCTAGTCCGGGGAGCGGGGCCCCCGACATAGGGCAGCTCCTCGTAGCCGAAGGCTTCAACGACGTCGTTGAAGTCGGCACCTGTGGCTGTAGAATCAAAGCCACGGAATAGAATGGCGCCGTGTCTATGCAGAAGAGACTCGAGCAAACTCTTCTCCTCCTTCACGGCTGCCGACAAATCACATGCCGGCATTGCCGGAGATAATACGGCCGGAAAAGTTTCTCCGGTGAATTTTCTCTGAAATGGGGTTTTCACTCTAGTGAATAAGTATTTTGCAGCCATCTTTTTTTGAGTTTTGGCTCACTTATTTCAAATATATATATAGCTCGATGCCTCGATCGATTTTCGGTCCACTTATGTTAAATAACGTGATTAATTATATTCCAGCCGGCAACTTAATAATGTGCTAAAATCGATATGAAAAAATGAATCTACTATGTAATGTTTTTGTTGATATTGAATGAGTTAGATTTGTGTCTTACCCATTTTTACTAAGATCTGATTGGCCTAAGAATAATATAAAACGAGTAGTTGCCGGATCAAGAGGGTGCATAGGTCGGCTGAACCAACCCAATATTTTTAAATGTTTTTTATTTTTAGAATTTTCTTTATTTTAGCAACAATCACCATCAATAAATTCGACAATCCAAACGCCTTGTATACCAATACCATCAATAGACCTGCCCAAGTTTTATTGAACCGGCAGTTAAAACCGAAACCAAAACCGTAACCGTCGGTTTTACGGTTCCGAACTGAAACCGTGAGAATTTACCCGAACCGAAACCATCGATTTTTGAACCGTGGTTCGATTCAAGTTAAATTTTTTTCGAACTGAAACCGTGCCGGAACTGCCGGTTTGGGGTGGTTTCAAATCGGAACCGCGAAAAACTGCCGGAAAACCATGAAATCAAGCCGGAACCACAAAAAACTGACGGTCTGGAACTGTGAAAAACTGTAAAAAATCGCCAGAAAACCACCGATTCAGAACCGAAACCAAAACTGGCGATTTTGGAACCGGAACCGTAACTGCGAATCACCCTCGCGGTTCGATTCCAGTCAACAATTTCCAAAACCGGAACCGACGGTTTCGAACCGTAACCGCCGGTTCAGGAACCGTGGACACCTCTGTCCATCAAAGCAATTCCTATATTAGCAACTCTCATAATAATAATAATAATAATAATAATAATAATAAAACGATTTTAACTCCTTAACTTATTTTATGCCCAGTGAGAAACGTTACGTGATTTTTTGTTACATTTTTCTTATTGATTATTGGTTACTGTATTTATTATTGATGGGCCGAATAATTGTAAGCCCAATTTGGCTTATTGATGGACCGAACAACTGCAGGCCCAATTTGGCTTATTGGTGGGCCGATTGCCCCCGCCATCTTCAACCGCCGATAACGCCTATTTTCTGTAGATTTCTCTAGCGATTTCTTCAATCTGAATCTTCCAACTAGAGGTTTCTAACTGCGCTATGTGTGAATGTAAAATGTGATTAGGTAGGATTTAATTATAATGATAGCATTCCAATTCTAATTTCACAAATTAGACGGTTTTGTTTTTCTAGAATTGTGCTGATGAATTGGTCATAAATCTCATTTTGCTGGCTGATTCAGTTTGTGAACTGAAGATGAATTAGCAGGAGACGAATATTGTTCCTTTTAATTTCTTCTGTGTATCTGTTTTGTTTTACCTGATACTGTTGATTGTGTTAACATTGCTAGCTGAATCAGAGCTTGTCTTATCACTCAGATTTACAATTCAGATTTAAATTAGCTTCATCTGCCACTCACAGGTACTTTAGTTAAGCCTTAAACTCGTCACATCCCATTTGTTCTGGTGTATCTGTTTCTAGTTGTTTAGATTCAATGAAAGGTTGGCTCTGTTTACTCATTGGTTTGAGTGATCTGATATGCTTTGAATAATGAATTTATTAAATCCATCCAGCTATTTTAAGTTTTAGAGTCTGATATTGAAGGGGGGTTGATTTCATCAGCATTTTTGTTTGATGAAAGCTGGAGATATCTGCCTCGATCATTCTACTATTGTAAAAAGTAAAGTTAGTCATTCCTGGTTAAAGAATCTTGTTTTAGTGGAAAAGGCTGGCTGAATTAATTGGCAAAAACGAGTAGATGCATATTGCCAAGCTATATATGAAGTAGTCGCGTTTTAATGGAAGGCGACACGAGATATGACTTTCCGATTCTTATATAATATGCCGAGCCTTGTGCGTTCCAAATTGAAATAAGGAATTTAGGGTTTTTCGCTCGCCGCCACTGCTGCCATTCCATTTACATAGCCGCAAAAGAGGTAAACATTCCCCCATATGTTTTTCTTTCCATTACAATTAGTTTGTTTGATCTTCGTATCGAAATAACTGTCATCTATTTTATGGTCTCTTCTTTTGGATAGAAGCTTGGAATTGGAGATTTTGTTCACTTCTTACCGAGAGGTTTCTTTAAATTCTCTATATTGATTTATTGCACTAGACTATAATAATAGATCTATGCAATATTAGTGTGTATCTTAGTTAGATCTGGCAATTTATGATGTCGTGTATCAACTTTTCATGTTTTATGTTATCCATTTTGTGCCTTTTCATAATCTCCTTCCTCTGTATTCATGTTTAGATCTTGCTATTATGTGTTGTGTCGAGGATTGTCTTGAACTTAATTTATGGTTTGGGAAGTTTATTTGACTGTAACGAAGCCAACTTAGTCGAATTAATGTCTGATTTGTCTTGTATAGTTCGTGCAATTTTGCCTGCACAAAAAGGCCAACTTAGTTCACAACTCATGCACAATTTTGCACAATCCACAATGTCAAATGTGTTTTTTCAATCACTTTTTAGGCCGTTATTTGATAAAAATGAAACAAGCGAAAATGGAAGAAGGAAATGGGGCCGGTTTGAAAACCTAAAGCATCTTTGTGGATACTCCCTTGTCTTGAAGCGTTTTGCTTTGGCTATTCATTTGACTCTTCCAAGTACTACACACTCTACTGAATCAGCTGATGAAATCTATCAATTTCTCCCTAAGCTGGCAGACGTCAAACTGGTTCTTCTCTGATTTGATTTTATGTTAATTTGGTTTGATATTTTTCTTCATCTGCGAATGTTTCTATGATTTTGTACTTTGAACAAAGACTTAATCAACATAGGAGCTACTTTCGCACTATTTTCGTAGTACTATTTTTTCGCACTATATTTGCACCATTTTACTCTTTTTCATATCACTTTTAGGTATTTGAATCTTTATATTTTATTTTTTTCTATGATTCCTTGTCTTTTCCCCCATTTTTTCTCTCCCTATTTTCCATTTCTTTGGTATTATTTGATTCAGCGAACTTCTCCCTAAGCTGACAGGCTTTACCAGTGAAGAAATGAGTGAATTCATCAAGTTATCACCGATTAAGGAGTTGGGGTTCTTGTCATTCCTTCAGAACTTCAGGGAACTCAGATCTATTTCGTTGGACTTCACATGTCCTCGCAGTATCTGCAGTTCCTCACTTTGGAAAGTGAGGGTGAAATTCAGCAGCGGTGGAGCCATGGTGGAACTCTTTCTAGAACTACCAGCTTTTGTGCATGAGGAGGCTTCATCATCTAACGAGTCTTCTTCATCTGATGACGAGGACCCATACGCTGCACTAACAGACACAGGAATGCGTGCACAGTCTCTCTTTCGATGTTGTTGTGTTTGGTTACTTGTGCTGTGTTTGCTCAGAAAATGCCACCCTTCGCTTGCGAGTGTCACCATCACAAATAGCGAGAAAGAGGGGAGACTATTTGTGAACAATATAAATCTTCTTTTTCGGAGAAACAAGTCGAATGAAGCAGAACTATGCTCATTGAATCAGACACTTGTTGGATGCGTGACTCAAAAATCCCGGAATCAGGATAACTGGTGAAAGTGGTGAATCATGCGACGTTAGATCCGGTGGATGAACTAGATTCTGATCCAGGCGCG
This sequence comes from Salvia hispanica, assembly GCF_023119035.1. Lineage (NCBI taxonomy): Eukaryota > Viridiplantae > Streptophyta > Magnoliopsida > Lamiales > Lamiaceae > Salvia > Salvia hispanica. The sequence goes on along the minus strand of NC_062966.1, from coordinate 37,396,744 downwards.
TAGGATGGCGATGATGTAGTGACTTGGGAGTATACTGGGGATGAAAAGGACTTGCGAGATTCGTTGTTGGAGTTTTTAGGTAAATAAGGAGAAACATTTCCTTACTTATCCACGTTTAACTATGCCGAAACTAGCTCTTCTCTCATTTGATTTAATGTTAATTTGGGACTACAGTTTGATATTTATTTTTATCTGGGAATATTTCTATCTATGATTTTGTACTTAGAATAAAGACTTGATCAAAATTTAAGGTACTTTTGCACTATTTTTGCTCTATTTTTGCTCTATTTTTGCACTATTTTCGTACTATTTTTGCACTTATTTGGCACAATTTTACTCTTTTTTTTAATCACTTTTTTGTTATTTTAATGTTTATATTTTATTTTTCTCTTTGATTCCTTGTATCTTCCTCCATTTTTCCTCTCATCTCTCTATAGTTTCAATTTTGCTTAATTTCATTTATTCTATGTACTCATAAAATTAAAGACCACATCAATAACTTTAATTTGATATAATTTTAAAAATAAATCAACAATAAAAGATTATAAATATTGAAAACATGTTAAAGACTGTTTTATAGAAAAACGGTGTATTTAATTGTAGCACCTAATTAGTATTCTTAATACAGTAATTTTTTTATTGACAAAATATACAATAAACTTAATCAAAGCCACTGAAGAACAAGGAGTGTTTTGGGCATATAACGCCTATTTTCAAATTTGTTTAGCTTCTTATAGATTTCTTTAGCTATACTTTGTGAAGATTTTGTTGATGAATCTTGTTTGAGATTAGGAATGTTAAGTAAGTGATGGATATATCTAGATTCCTGTCTGATAATGCTTATAACTGTATCTTCCAGCTACAGAGAGGTTTCTGACTATGCTATGTGTGAATGTAAACTGTGATTATGATGGATTTAATTATAATGTTAGCATTCCAATTGTTATTGCTTGTATGGGAAATCTGTTTCACAAACTAAACTGTTTTGAAATTTCCAGAATTATAGTAGTACTTGAGTTTGCTGATGAATTGGTCATATTTATTATTTTGCTGGTTGATTCACTTGTGCAAGAGACAGAGGTATGTTCCTTTTAATTTCTTTGTATATCTGTTTTACCTGATGCAGTTGACTGTGTTGACATTGCTAGCAGAATCAGAGGCTCAGAGCATGTCTTATTACTCGGTTGTTATTGAGATTTACAGTTCAGATTTCAATGAAAATTACATGTCCGTTTGTGTTTTCTTTACCCCTTCATTGCACTAGTCCCTTTGAAAATATGGTTTTCTTGAGGAATGTTTTGGAAACGATTACAACTTCACATACATGGCGAAACTCTGTGAAACAGGTCTAGCTTTATATGTCACTTTAGATAAGCCTCAAAAATCGTTACTGTGTTCATATTCATTACTTGTCCCAACTGTTTCTACTAGTTTAGTTTCAATATGCTTTGAACAATAAACTTATTAGATCCATCCTGCTATTTTAAGTGTTAGAATCTGATATTGAAGGACGGTCAATTTCATCAGCATTTTGGTTTGATGAAAGCTTGAGATATCTGCCTACATTATTCTACTATGTATAAAAGTAAAGTTGACATTCCTAGTTGAAGAATCTTGTTTAGTTGAAGAAGGCTGACTAGAGGAATAAATTGGCAAAAATGAGTAAATGCATATTGCCAAACTATGTATGAAGTAATTGTGTTTTAATGGAAGGGGACACGAGATGTGACCTTCCGATTCTTATATAATACGCCTACCCTTGTGCGGTCTGAATCGAAATAGGGAACTTGGGTTTTTCGCCGCCACCGCTTCTTTTCCGTTTACATAGCAGCAGAAGAGGTAAACATTTCCCCCTATGTTTTTCTTTCCATTTCTTTTCTTTACTATTAGTTTGTTTGATCTTCGTATTGAAATAACTGGTCATCTATTTTATGGTTTCTTCTTCTGGATAGAAGCATTCAAGCGGGGGATCTTGGAATCGGAGATTTTGTTCACTTTTCACCGACAGGTTTTTTGAATTTCTGTATTGATTTATTGCACTAGACTGAAATAATAGATCTATGCAATATTAATGTGTATCTTCGTTAGATCTGGCAATTCATGATGTCGTGTATCAACTTCTCATGTTTTATGTTATCCATTTTTGCGCCTTGCCATAATCTCCTATCTCTGTATTCATATGTGATATTATCTTGTTTAGATCTTGCTATCATGTTGTCGTGTCGAGGATTGTCTGTGTCTTGAACTTAATTTATGGTTTGGGAAGTTTATTTGACTGTAACGAAGCCAACTTACTCGAATTCATGTCTGATTTATCTTGTATAGTTCTTGCAATTGGGCCTGCACAAAATAGGCCAACTTAGTTCACAATTCATGCACAGTATATACTGTCTAATGTGTTTTTATGGTTGAAATCTGTCACTGTGTTATTATTGCCTCAGTCCTTGCATCATATTGGGTAAGTATTTAAGCCATGTTAGATTGTTGAGATTTTGACCTTGAAATTTAACCTTTTAGGCCGTTACTTGAAAAAATGAAACAAGCGAAACTGGAAGAAGGAAATGGGGTCGATCACTTTGCTCGCATCCCACAGGAACTACTTTCGTTGATATTAAGCCGGTTTGAAGACCTAAAGCATCTGTGCGGATACTCCCTTGTCTCGAAGCGTTTTGCTTCGGCTATTTATTATTTGAAATCGGTTCATTTGACTCTTCCTAGTACTACACATTCTATTGAATCAACTGATGAAATCTGTGAGCTTCTCCCTAAGCTGGCAGGCTTTACCAGTGAAGAAACGAGTGAATTCATTACGTCATCACCTATTAAGGAGTTGGCGTTCTTGTCATTCCTTCAGAACTTCAGGGAGCTCACATCTATTTCATTGGACTTCACATGTCCTCGCAGCATCTGCAGTTCCTCACTTTTGAAAGTGTGGGTGAAATTCGGCAGCGGTGCAGCCATGGTGGAACTCATTCTAGAACAACCAGCTTTTGTGCCTGGAGAGTCTTCTTCATCTGATGACGAGGACCCATACGCTGCACTAACAGACACAGGAATGCGTAATGAGACACAATCTCTGTTTGGATGTTGCTGTGTTTGGTTACTTGTGCTGTGTTTGCTCAAAAAATGCCACCCTTCGCTTGAGAGTGTCACCATCACAAATAGCGAGAAAGAGGCGAGACTATTTGTGAGCAACATAAATCTTCTTTTCCGGATATTCAAGTCGAAAGAAGCAGAACCAGGCTCATTGAATCAGACGCTTGCTTGGATGTTAGACTTACCAAATTAAAAGATTGATTTGCCTCGAGTGTGTTTGTTTGTGCGTGCTTGTTGAAATGTATGAATTCTATTTATAGATGAAGTTTAGGTAGTAAGAATTATTTAAAGTTTGGGTTCAAAATAAGCTCTGCATTTTTTTTTTGCAAAAATCTTTAGAAGAGAATCGATCTTTATTGATAGTATTAAGGAAGACGGTTACAATAAACATAGTATCAAACGAACAGCACGTAAGATACAAGCAAAGGTGATCGATGATGTTGATGTAGACGTCCATGTTGAGATCGATTATTCGACTACAAAGTCGAAGTTGTAATAACTGACTCCGTGGTATATACCATCAGTCTGATCATAATATGTAATTTCACCGGTGGTGGAGCTTTGATCTTGTTGAGTGTAATTGTAAGGGACATTGCAAGTGCCCCTTGTCCCGACATAATGTACTTTAACCGTACTGTTTGCCGGCACAGGAACCGAGCCCTGAGCCGTAACACTAGTCATAGTGGTTGTGGTGGTGTCCCACTGAAACGACCCGCTTATCTCAAAAGAAACTTCAATCTTACCCTCGGCTACGAAGGGCACCCCTGTTTCGATGGTGGCGGTCACCCCTGCTTTCAGCGAAAACCCGCGGCTAAAAGTATAAGATTTCTGGTCTTGATATGTGATTTCCACACTCATGGTATCCACTTGATCCTTGTTGTTGGTGAGGGTAGTAGTGCCGGCCAAAAAAGGAGTCTCGCCATATATCCTCGCGTCCTCCATCCGATAAACCACGTTGTAGATCTTCCTGTGCATCACCAGCTCCTGCACTTGCATTCTCGACGATGTCTGGATGTAGTCGGCCCGTGCAGCTAGGCAGTCGCTCACATTATCGTCTGAGTAACGTATGCAAAAGTCGTTGTTGACCGTGCTTCGAAGCGCTATGGTGTTGTCGTCGATTTTTATCGGCTGGAAGATAGTGGTAGAAAAAAAATTCGGATCATCATTAAAATCTCCGTATACCCAACCGGAATCAGAAGCAGCCATAAACCAGAACTTGCCAAAATAATCCGAATGTAACCGCACGAGTCCGTCAGGCATCAGTGTCACAGTGTAGGCCGATAATTTATCGGTTGCATCGTTCGATCTGAACTGTAGGCGCGCGCCATATCTTTCGATTGCTTTGAGGTACATCCCGTTGTCTCCTTTCAGGGCTATATGGTTAGGCATCTTAACCAACGCATCCCCATCGATCATCCCAAAATTCCCGTAGCCATGGTCTTCTCTGAGGTACAAATTGTTGGGATAGTAGGTGTACTGGACGAACAAGCCGGTATGGACGTGAATGAAATTCACACGACCGGATGCCACTCTCGGCTCAAAGAGCGTGCAGAACGGGTCCGTCGTGTCCTCCACTGGCTGGTTTGATACTGCGACGAGGTTGTTATTGTCTTTGGATTTTTGCCAATATTTGTTGTTGTAAGTAAATCGGAGGTGAACGTTGTTGTTGTTCACTGTTGATTTCTCGACTACGATCTTCACGAGAGGGCGGAACACGCTGTCGCCTCCGTAACCAAGGTGACCGTCGGCATGGCAGCATACATAAGGCTTATTAACACCCTGCATGATTTGGAGCACTATGAAGTTGGGGGTTGTCATGTTTCTCCAACTTCATCAAAATTAGTAGTAATGTACAATCAAACTTCAATGAAATTTAAAAAATACTAATGTACAATATATATGAAGTAGTTAAGAGTTGACTTACCAAAGTAGAAATGCCAAGGCTTAATTTGCGTGGAGTGTGTGTGTGATTGTGGAAATTGTATGCAGTCCATTTATACTCTAATATTAAGCGGTTTGGTTTAAACCTGTGTTCTAAGACTTAATTTTTGTTTGGATGGTTTTCAATTAATGTTTGGTGTAAACCTGTGTTTTAAGACATAATCTTTGGTTGGATGGATTTGCCATCATCAGAATTTAGATGCGTGCTCTCCATGGATTACTTTCTCCTTAATTTTCATCTAATATTTCAATATTCATTTTCTATCACAACCAATAGTTTATTTGTGAAAGTAATTACTTACTTATACTAATGAAAGTGGTCTGTGTTGTGAAAAAATATGTATATTAACCAGAAGAAAAAATAATACTCCCATTACCACTGTCAAATATCAATGTACAAAATTGCTTGTTTTGTTTATTTCTAATCTATCACTAAATTCTTATAGCCAAAAAAGAAATTTGTTGTTTGATTATTTGAAGTTCGAATATTAATTTATACTCAAATAATCAAACAACAAATTTCTTTTAACGATTTGGAATTCTTGTTTTATTTTTTTATTTTTTGTTTTTATATTTACTTTTTTTTATTTATGTTATGTTCATATTTTTCAACTAGGATATTAGGTGGAATATATTCAAATAATTAATATATGATGTGTTATTTTATAACGGAAAAGTTAACGGTTCCATCAATTAAGGATTTGAATATATCGAATATAAAAGTACAAGGATTTACTAAAACAAAAAAATTGTATAAGGACCTATTAATATAAACATAAAAGTACAAGAACTTAAGGATGTGTTTTGCCTTTAATTTACTATATTTTTGTCTAATGATCATATCCGATGCAGCTGACGTGGAATTAAATTCACATGACAAAAAGAAATGGGTTATTTTTTTTTAAACTTTTTTTTTTGGTAAAGAAGAAATGGGTTATTTAATAGGGGTAACTATATCTTTGGTATCTAAACTTATAAATTGTATTTTCTAATGCAATTAAGAATGTTAATTTATGTTTTTAAAAAAGTTAGTGGAATGTAAGTCCTATTTTTATATATTGTGTTGACTTTCGGCACAGAGACTAAGAAAAATTGTGTTGTGTGAGTTAAGTAGAGGAAGAGTAAAATATGAAATGAAAAAAGCAGAGAGAATAGAGTAAGAGAGACTAAAGTAATGAGAAGAAACGTGTTGACTTTTACTAAAAAGGGAACTGACACTACTACTATAGAAAGCGTACCAAAATGACTCTACTACTATGGAAAGGAGGGAATACTTGATAAATGATACAGTATTTAAGATTGTTGAGATTTTGACCTTGAAATCTAATCTTTTAGGCTGTTATTTGATAAAAATGGAGGAAGCGAAAATGGAAGAAGGAAATGGGGGTCGATCACTCAAGCGACGGTGGGTAATTGCGCCGGTGGTGGAGCTTACGTTTTACTGAGTGTAAGAATAAGGGATATTGCACGTGCCCCGTGTTCGGACATAATTAATGTAGTAACTTTTCGTATAATGTTATTTGATCTTTTCTTCAACACAGATTAAGAAGGGAGGAAGAAGAAGAAACGAATTATGCGAGGTGAAGGGAATCTGCAACGACGAATGGCTAGGCGTCAGATCTAGGCAGCTATACTAGCTAATAGAGGGGGAAGTTTTTCACCTAGTGCAAAGGATAGAGAGAAGAGAGATGAGTTGTCTAGACTGCATTCGTTTAGAATAGTATCCTAATTTATGGATTTAATTGGTGTAAGGTAATTTAATAATTTGTTACGGACTCGTTTTAAAAAAGTGAATGTTTTAGATCAAATTTGTATTTTGGTCATATGTTTAGAACCAATAACAGTGAACTAGTAACAATAAGAAAAAGACATCGATCTTTATTGAAATGAAGATTGGTACAGAAAAGAAATAGCATCAAGGACGGAAATCGGAAAACATTACATAAAGATAAAGGCGATGGATGCGCGGGCACGTTGATGTTTCAACTTCAAGCAGAGGCAGGCTGAAGTGGTTGGACTTGAAAGGCGAAGTTGTAGCAACTGACTCCGTTGTAGATACCATCAGTCTGACTGTAGTAGGTGATTTCGCCGGTGGTGGAGCTCACGTCTTCCTGAGTGTAAGTGTAAGGGATGTTGCAGGTGCCCTGCGTACCAACGTAACTCACTCTGACCGTTGAATTAGCAGGCACAGTAACCGTGCCAGTGGCCGTAACTGAAGTGGTTGTGGTTGTGGTGGTGTCCCACTCTAGCGACGCGTTTATCTCAGTCGAAACTTCAATCTCTGTGTCCTCAATTAAGGGAATCCCTGCTTCTATAGTGGCACTCACCCCGGCTGAGATGGAAGTCCCGCGGCTGAAAGTGTAAGACGTCTCGTTCTGATACGTGATGGACACTTCCATGGAGGCTTCCTCGTCGTTGGGGTTGGTGAGGGAGGATGTGCCCCCCACATAAGGCGCCTCGTTATAGATCATAGCGTCCTCCATGTGATACATCACGTTGTAGATCTTCCTTTTGGACACGAGCTCTTGCACCTGCATTCTCGCTTCATCTGTGATGGTGCTGACCGAGGCAGCTAGGCAGTCGGCCATGGTGCTGTCCACCGTGAGGCGTTTGCAGAAGTTGTTGTTGGCTGCGCTGCGAAGCGCTATGGTGGTATCGTCGATTTTGACAGGCCAGAAGTAACTGACGGTTTGGCTTCCCTTACTATCATCCCAATCAGAGTGTACCCATCGATCAGAGTCGGAGGTGTCCGTCCACCAGAACTTGCGGAAGTGATTGGAGAGTATCCGGACGTACCCGTTGGGCATTAGTGTCACTGTTTGCACCGATAATTCATCGTTAGGATCACTCTCTTGGAACTGCAGGTACCAGCCATCTGGTGCGTAGGCTTTGAGCCACTTCCCGTTGTTTCCTTTCAGGGCTATGTGAGTCGGCAGCTGGACTAATGTGTCCCCATCCACAAACCCTAGAGCCGTGGCGCTGCTGCCCGTTTCGTCCACGTACAGACTGCTGGTGGAGTTGTTGATCACCACGGGCCACCCGGTCTGGACGTGAGTGAAAGACACCACGTTTGATTGCAGGTTTGGCTCGAAGAGCGTGCACGACGGATCCGTCGTGTCCTCTACTTTCTGGCTTGATACGGCCACGATGGAGTTATCGTCTGTGTTTTTTTGCCAATATTTGTTGTTGTAAGTGAATCGGAGGTGGACGTATCTGCTGTCCACCGTTGCTTGCTCGACTGTGATCTTCACGGCCGTGTTGAACAAGCTGTCGCTTCCGCTCCCGACCGAGTTGTCATCCTTGCGGTACACATAAGGGTTTGTTGCTGCAGTTGGGACGTTGAGCACGATAGAGTTTGGAAGCAAAGTAGTAGTCATGTTTCTCCAACTTCACCAAAATTAACAATAATTTGTTAATAAATGTGCAAGTGCAACCATATAAACAATAATAATAATAATAATACTGGTAAAATACAAACATCATACTAGCTACTACTCTCTCTGTTCCGAGACGTTTCTTTTCGGCACGGAGATTAAGAAAAATTGTGTTAGGTAAGTAAGTAAATAGAGAATAGAGTGAAAAATAAAAAAGGTAGAGAGATGAAGAGAGAAAAAAGTAAGACAGAGTAAAGTAAGTGTGGAAAAATGTATTGAACTTTACTAAAAAGGAAAATGACTCTGTTACTAGAACGTACCAAAATGATAAAATGACTCTATTACGGTGGAACGGTGCTACCTACTGTGCACTATTGGTAGCTAGAGGGAAATATATAATTCACACAAATTGAAAAGTAGGAAATGTCAACTACATTCAAGACTTACAATAGAGGCTGAGAAGATTCAAAAGTAGAAATGCCAAATTAAGCTTGAGTTTATTTGTGTTTGTGTGTGTGTGTCTTTGTACAAATGAATCCACTCTATTTATAGATGCCTTCTAGGCTCCATTAATTGGTATTGCTGTTCAACCGAATAATTAATTAATTTGGGCACATGCTTGATTGTTTGTGTTTTTAATTTGTTAATAAATGCGTTTTGAACTCCCTCCGTCGACAAGAAAGTATATTACTAGATCATATCATGATATTTAGAATGACATTATGAATCATAGGCATTGGATTTTTATAAAAATTATAATTACATAAATAGATGGAGTATTTTTTAAACAGTAGTACTATGTAAACCTGGAGAAAATGCGTTTTGTAAAAAAATGAGAAATAAAAAACCTGAACAGTTTAGACTAATTATACTACTATACAATTTATATGAATAATAAAATTACTTGCAACTAATGGCCTTTTTGGTAATTTAGAGATGGTTTCTAAATAAAAAGACCATGGAGTTCTTTAATTTGGTAAGGAGTATATAATAATTGGAAATGAATAAGTTCATATCAATGGTTTATAAACTAATTAAAACTGAATTTTCTCTAACAATACAGTACGACTATATTCTTATTATATATTGATTAGTAAAATTTAAAATTACTTAATTTATTCTTTAAAGTAGGTCCATATATTTTTATTTGTTCGTAATGTTCTTATAATTGATTGGAAAGAAATATAAAAAAAATGTATCTAAAAACACTAAAAGTAACTTACTATACTACTCCCTCCGTCCCCGATTAAGAGTCACACTTTGACCGGGCACGGGTTTTAAGAAATGTAAAGAAAATTGGTTGAAAAAATTAATGGAGTATGGGACCCATTTTTTATATTGGTTTTATAATAAAATGTGAGTGAAGCTCAAGTGTGACTCTTAATTGGGGACAAACCGAAATAGAAAAGTGTGACTTTTAATCAGGGACGGAGGGAGTATCTTTTAAGGATAGAAAAATAAAAACGTAACTATTTGTGCTGGAAAAAAATAAGAATAATTAAAAATTAGGATGCAAAAGAAGGTTTTCATAAATTGAGAACAAATTATCTTATTTATAACTATTTATTTAAAAATTAGGATGCAAAAAATTTGGACATGCACTATTTATATATTTAGTTATCTCCTCGTAATATTTCAGAACTATAAATATAATCTTATTTATAACTATTTTAGTAGTAATATTTTTAGAAAATAATGAGCACCATTATTATCACCCCATACTTTCTGAATCAGAGATTTATTTATTGCAGAACCAATCTTATCCCACCAATATTTTATTTTATTAAACCTCAATCTTATCATACCAACATTATCGAATCATTTTTAAAAAAAATTGTACCCACGCTCTCACCACGTGAAATGTACAACTAATGTCTGGATTATATTCATTTTTTTGGGTAGTTCATGTTGATTTCTAAAAGTTAAGAATAGTTTTGATGATGAGTAGGTGACGAGCAAGTGCATCACCAACTTGAAGATTAGTGGTGGACTTTTGAGTTAGCATTGTGTTCTTCATGGCTAAAAAAGAAGCCACAATTGCATTACGTGTAAGGCGATGGAGTATGTGGTCATTATATGATATCTTCCTAATTAAACTATTTAGGACACGTAGCATGTATATGTTAGCTATATTTCAACTTTAGTTACTTATAAATAGTCAATGACGGACGCAGTAGTAGTACTTGCTTGATTGTATTATATTATATGATATCTTCCTAATTAAACTAATTAGGACACGTTGCATGCATGTGTTAGCTATATATCAACTTTAGTTACTTATAAATATTAGTACTTGCTTCATTGTATTATAAGAGAAAAAGAAATGCAGTGAATGAGATTTAGAGAGAATGAGCCGTAGCTCATAGTAGAGAGAAAGGAAGAGTGAGTGTTTATAAGAACCGAAGCTCTTAGATAGAAAGAAAGAAAAGGAATTGTGTGAGTTGGAGTGAAAAAGAGCCGTAGCTCCAAGTTAGGAAAAGAGAAGAGAGTTTTGTAGTGCTGAAGCACTTTTTTTGTGTATTTTGTAATCCTTTTGTGAGAAGCCTATTAATACTTATCCTCTATGTTTCATCCTTATTGAGTGATTCTATATTTTGTGTGTCAAATTTCCAACAAATCTGGTATCAGAGCCACTCGGTCCTACATATGGCGGCAATGTTGAATATGGTCTAGCCCCAAATTGCCAAATTAGATAAACACAATTATGGGAATAAGAGTATTCAGATGCGAGTCTTGTTGCAATCACAAGAGTTGTGGGATATAGTTCAAGACGGCTACACCGAACCTGCCTTCCAAGAAGCCGAAGATGCCCTGACGAACAACTAGAGGAACGCCCTTAGAGACGCTAGGAAATGAGACAGGAAGGCGTTGTTCAATATCTATCAAGGTATTGACGAAACCACGTTCGAGAAAGTAAGTGCCGCCACCAAGTCAAAACAAGCCTAGGAGATTCTGAAGAATGCTTTCACCGGCATTGATAAGACGATACGAGTTCGATTGCAGGTCCTACGTGGCGAGTTCGAAAGTTTGGCCATGTCTGAAACGGAGAGCATTTCAGACTACTTCACAAGAACATTAGTTATTGTGAATCAAATGAAAAGGCAAGGAGAGAACATTGAAGATCTTCGTGTCATTGAGAAAATTTTTCGTTCCTTGACGTCAAAATTTGAGCACGTCGTTGCGGCTATCGAAGAATCAAAAGATCTCAACACCATGTTGACTCAACTTTATTTTACCCAAATAATACCTGCAAGTGTACAAGGCTATTGTAGCAAATAGCAAGCAAGAGTATATCGTATCCCACAGAGACAATTAAGTGTAAACCTAAGTACCACGAACCAATTTCAACTACTATCCAGACGATCGAGAGTTTTGGTTTTAAACTAACAACTACTAAAAGCATATAAAATCAGAGATTAAAATAAGCACTTAAACAAGAAAACAATGAAGCAAGTTGTAGAAAATGATAGAAAAATATGCAGAATTCAAGGATCCGATGCACAACTCATAGCCTAACCCAATTGACATTAAATTACCATTTAAAGTCTCCAGAATTGTTGAATCAATCACAGATATGAATTTAACCCTTTCCCAAAGTGAGAAATCCGCAGATTAAGTGTAACAATCGAAGTCCCCTTCTAATTCTTAGACTTAACTCCCAAAAGATTGATTAGATTAACGATCCCACTCAGAATCTCAACTCTCCCGAGTTTTATTGAATAAAGGTGTGGGTTATTCCTCTTTCAAGGTTAAATATTTCACCTCCCGATTACTCTAAGGAACCCTAACACTACCAATTGGTGATCAAGCAATTGACAGAATAAAAGCACAGAAATAAACCAAACAATCACAAGAGCTAGATAAAAACGAAATCAATTGGATTAAAACTATGAATCAATGCATCTTCACCAAGAATTCTACATAAAAGAAGTTTAGCTACTCATATTCATGGAAGAAAACAAGTCTAAACTAAAGAAAACAATGGAAAACATGATACGGAGTACAATTGGCGGATGAATTGAAGCTTGAATCTTCAATCTTCATCCAAGAGTGATTGAGAGAGATGGGTTGTGTGTTTCACGGCGGTAGAGAATGAGTAGAGTTGCCCTAGCTTTCCTTTCTTATTTCCCTCTTTCAGAAAATCGCGTTTTTGCTTGGAAAAATCGCCAGAAATACGTACCCGGCCGGGTGGATTTATTGTACTGGAAAATCACCCGGCCGGGTGGGATTCTTTTGGCACTCTCTGGAAATGCGCAGGTCAAAATGTGCCACACGGCCGGGTAGAATTGTTGTACTGTAAAATCACCCGGCCGGGTGGGGCTTCTCTCGAACTCTCTGTATTCTACGCGGCTTCTCAATGCCACCCGGTCGGGTGGCTTTTCTGCCCAAAATCTCACCCGGCCGGGTGAGACTCTGTTTCACTTCCTTTTTGCCTATTTTGCCTAAAACACTCAACAAACACGTGAACTCCGAAACAAAGAGTAATTGGCTGGAAATAACCATTTTGAGCACAAAAACTCAACAATTAAGCATATCAACACACCAATCATGACACTAAAATACGAGTTTGTCACATGTCCATCGACCAGTTGTAAAGCAGTTTGGAAGTCCACGAGCAACGCATGAAGAAAAAGGCCACTACTTCACTTGATCATATGCTACAAGCGAAGATGTCAATCAATGAAGACAAGAAGTCTGAGCCCGGGACATCGCGTGGTGGATACAACCGAGGTCGAGGCTATTGTGGTTGAGGAGGACGCAGCCAGAATTACCAGTATGAAGGAGGACGTGGCAAGAATTATCAAAACGAGGGAGGATGTCAAAATTTCACCTATCAAGGCAGAGGTCGAAATTCTTATGGACAATGAGGACGAGGAAGAGGACAATATAGAGGCGATTATTCTCAAATGGACAATGAGGACGAGGAAGAGGACAATATAGAGGCGTTTATTCTCAAACCTACAATAAACAAGGGTTTGATAAAGCAAATGTCTGAGTGCTATACTTGTCACGAATTCGGGCATTACAGCTATGAGTGTCCAACAGCCGGAAATACCAGGGCCAATCAAAAAGTCAATTATGCCGAAGGTGGAGATGATGATGAGCAGGTAATTTCAACCTCTCTTTTTACATATAAAGAAATTGAGGGTGATCAGTATAACACAATGTACTTGGATACTGGAGCAAGTAATCATATGTGCGGGAATAAAGATCAAACATGGAGCTGGGAGGATAAGAATACTGCAAGCTCGTCAGAAATTGTACCTAATTAGCAAGAAGAAGCACGTGAAGTTGAAGAACCAGAATCACCTGAGTTATCTCAAGGTCTAGGTGGAAAGCCAAGAAGAATGCGCGATCTGAATTATGTGAATCTTATTTGTTGATGAAGTTATATATGAAGCTACTGAAGAAGTTGATGAAGCTGGAGAAGAAAATGTGAATCTCATTTGTTTTCATATGGATGCGGATCTTGCCTATGCATATGCTGCGCAAGACATGGAGAATTGAGTTTTAGGGAGGATGTTGATTTCTAAACTCTATTACTTAAAAGTTAAGAATAGTTTTGATGATGAGTAGGTGACGAGCAAGTGCATCACCAACTTGAAGATTAGTGGTGGACTTTTGAATTAGCATTGTGTTCTTCATGGCTAAAAAGAAGCCACAATTGCATTATGTGTAAGGCGGTGGAGTATGTGGTCATTAGGACACGTAGCATGCATGTATTAGCTATATATCAACTTTAGTTACTTATAAATAGTAGTACTTGCTTCATTGTATTATATTATATGATATCTTCCTAATTAAGCTAATTAGGACACGTAGCATGCATGTGTTACAGTGTTAGCTATATATCAACTTGAGTCACTTATAAATAGTAGTACTTGCTTCATTGTATTATAAGAGAAAAAGAAATGTAGTGAATGAGATTTAGAGCGAATGAGCCGTAGCTCATAGTAGAGAGATAGGAAGAGTGAGTGTTAGTAAGAGCCGAAGCTCTTAGATAGTAAAAAAGAAAAGGAATTGTGTGAGTTGGAGTGGAAAAGAGCCGTAGCTCTAAGTTAGGAAAAGAGAAGAGAGTTTTGTAGTGCTGAAGCACTTTTGTTGTGTATTTTGTAATCCTTTTGTCAAAAGCCTATTAATACTTATCCTCTATGTTTCATCTTTATCGAGTGACTCTATATTTTGTGTGTATGTTTCATCCTTATTGAGTGACTCTATATTTTGTGTGTCAAATTTTCAAAGTTCATCTATGCAGCATTGGTATAGCCATTGAACCCAATAATTAAATAACTTAGTAGAGCTGACAATTTTTGACACGATACGATAATCCGACACGAATTTGCACGAAATTATTAGGTCCAGGTCAAATCTTATTGGGTTCGTGTCATTATCGGGTCGATCCATTAAGAACTATATAATTTCGGGTTGGGTTCGGGTTGGATACGGATAGCTCATTAAGATAATATTATTATTATTTTAAAAAATTATTTTACTTTAATTTTTTTAATTCTTGTAAATTCAGGTTTAAATGATATAAAACGGATTTTAATTGTGTAAATTAGGTTGAAAAATAAGGTTTAATCGTGTAATATCAGGTTTTAATCGTGTGATATTAAGTTTGAGTCGTTATCGTGTCGTGTCAACTAATATTATATCTGCCACGACTTTAAACGCAAAACCGGCGTGGTCCTTGAAGTAATCAAACAACGGGACGTACTTCTTCCCCATGAGAGAAGCACCGCTAAACTTATCCAAGATTTCATACGTATCGACATTCTTAGTTGCCACACTTTTCTTAGCCTTTTCGATAGGCAGCTCTGATAATCTAGATTCGGCAACCACGAAAACTCTCCCGTTGAACTTGTTCCGGACCTTAACATACACGAAACCAGCATTAACGCAGAGTGCAAGGTTACTAGGCAGCGTCCATGGCGTCGTTGTTCACGCAACAAACGAAGCACCATCAGCATCATCAACCACAGGAAAAGCCACCATGATTTCTGGACCAGAAACCTCCTTATAGTTTAAATTAGCTTCAAAATTAGATAAAGGAGTTTTACAACCAATACTATATGGTGTGACCTGCATAAAACAACATTTATCCAAAATCAGCAACAATTACACAGAGGTTTCTAACTGCGCTATGTGTTTAGGGTTTCTAACTAAGCTATATATGAGTAAATGCATTTTGGTCTGGGAAGTTTATTTGACTGTGGCGAAGCCAACTTAGTCGAATTCATGTCTGATTTATCTTGTATAGTTCATGCAATCATGCTTGCACAAAAAGGCCAACTTACTTCACAATTTATGCACAATATACGCTATCTAATGTGTTTTTTCGAATTGAAATATAGTATCACTGTATTATTGCCTCAGTCCTTACATCATATTGGGTAAGTATTTAAGCTATGTTAGATTGTTGAGATTTTGACTTTGAAATCTAACCTTTTAGGCCGTAACTGCCGTTATTTGAAAAAATGAAACAAGCGAAAATGGAAGAAGGAAATGGGGTCAATCACTTTACTCGCATCCCAGAGAAACTAAGCCGGCTTGCAAATCTAAAGGATCTGTGTAGATACTCCCTTGTCTCGAAGCGTTTTGCTAATTCGGCTATTTATTTATTTATTGAAATCTGTTCATTTGACTCTTCCAAGTACTACACACTCTGCTGAATCAGCTGATGAAATCTGTGATACTACCTACAAAAAGGAAGAGGAAGACCAAAGTTTGTAGTGTGTATTTGATTTTAAAAAAGTGGTGTATTTAAAATAATCAAAGGCATGCATCTTTATTGAAAATTAATAAAGTGAAGATGGATACAAGGCAATCGGAACACAAGGCAATCAGAATAGGAATACAAGGCAGGCAATCGGAACACAAGGCAATCAGAATAGGAATACAAGGCATGCAAGCGGAACACAAGGCAATCGGCTGGATGGATGTTGAGATAAGAAAGTTAGTTGTTGTCGACTTGAAATCTGAAGTTGTAATAGCTGACTCCCTCGTACATACCACCTCGGACAGAATTTTCAAATGAAGTTTTGCCATCGATAGCACTCTTGTCTGCTTTAGTGTAAGTAAAAGGGATACTGCAGATGCCCTTTGTCCCAACATAACTAACTGTGACCGTACTATTCTTGGGCACAGAAACCGTGCCCACAGCCGTAACTTCATTTGCAGCAGTATCGGCTTTGTCCCACTCAAACTCCTCGTTTATAATAATAGCACCAGGGATGATAACTTTTCCGATTGAAATGAACCATGGCGTTGTAGAGATGGTGTGTTTCACCCCGGCATTCAATCGACCACCCCCGCGGCTAAAAGTATAAGACTTTTCATCAATGTAGGTGATCTCCACAGGCATGATTAGGTCCACAGGCGCCGAGTTGGTGAGTGTGGTGGTGCCTGCTATAAAAGGTGTCTCCCCATATATCCTCTGGTCACGTAATGCATAGTTCAAGTTGAGAATCTGCCTCTCCGTCACAAGCTCATCTACAAAGATTATCGCTTCTGATGTGATGGTGTCGCTCGTGGCAGCTAGGCAGTTGTCCGTTGATCGAACGCAGTACTTGTTGACGGAGGGGTTTAGAAGTGCAATGGCATATTCGTCGATTTTGACCGGCTTGAATATTTGGACGACGGAAGAGCCCTGTGTTGTGTAGTCGCCGCCGTACACCCAGTTAGAGTCTTTGGTATTCACCCACCAGAAGTAGTCGAAATAGTGTGAAGATATAATGACCATTCCGTTAGACTTCATACTCGCCGAGTGCAGAGATTCTTTATCGGTAGCTTTGTCTGATCCAAACTGCAGCCGCTTCCCGTTGACGTCGTAAGCTTTGAGGTACTTCCCGTGAATGAATGCTATCGGATGCTCAGGCAGTATAACCAGCGTCTCCCTATCCACAAACACTAGGTTCGTGCCGCTGCTATTTTCTTCCACGTACAGAGTGTATCTTCGATGACCTTCTGCTTTCGCTATCACGCGCCACCCGGTCTGGACGTGAGTGAAGTAGACCTCATTCTGGGATGGGAAGGCGGGCTCGAAGAGCGTGCACGATGGGTCCGTGGTGTCTTCTATGGGCTGATTCAAACTGGCTACGATTCTGTTGTCTCGTGTATTTTTATGCCAGTATTTGTTGTTGATATAAAATCGAAGGTGCACGTATTTGTCGTTGACTGTGGATTGCTCGACTATGATCTTGGAGGCCGGACTGTGGGCAGGTTCCGGAGTGTGGTCAGGGTCCCTTTCGTCGTAGCCAGAAACGACGTACGCGTCGTAACGGCGGTAGAAACAAGAAGCTTGTTGATATATCTCTTTTGAGCCGACGTTTAGCGCGATGGATTTTGGAAGCGCACCACTTGTCATTTTCTTCACCAATATGTCAAAATTTGAACAGTAATCAATTTTAATGTGCAATTGGGTAAGTAAGAAAAAGATTGCGAAAAATTACAGCTTCACGTGCAAAAGTGATAAAAGTGCCAATAAAATTAAGATTAAAATTGAAAGGGACTTGAAACAATGGA
This sequence comes from Salvia hispanica, assembly GCF_023119035.1. NCBI lineage: Eukaryota > Viridiplantae > Streptophyta > Magnoliopsida > Lamiales > Lamiaceae > Salvia > Salvia hispanica. The sequence goes on along the minus strand of NC_062966.1, from coordinate 37,378,808 downwards.
ATTTGCTGCCTGCTTAACTTTCCAAAAATATGCACTTTATACTCTTACCTCCGTCCCCCAAAATTTGCTACACTTTGACCCGACACGGGTTTTAAGAAATGTAATGGAAAGTGAGTTGAAAAAGTTGGTGGGTCCTACTTTTAAAGTATTAGTTTTATAATAAAATGTGAGTAGGAATGAGTTAATGGAATATGAGGTCCACTACCAAAATTGGTAAAAGTGAAGTGTATCAAATTTTTAGGGACGGACCGAAATAGTAAACTGTATCAAATTTTCAGGGACGGAGGTAGTATCATCTATCACATATGTAGATAATAAATCACTAAGCACCAAACTACAGAGCCACTTTAATTTAATTAATACTAGTATCACGTCTGTGCTATGCACAGATAATATATTTTTAAAACATTAATTTTTAATTTAAAATTAATTAAATAAAATTAGAATCAATATAAATAATAAACTATATGAGTAACAAAATTAGATCTTACCATTTGTAGCCTGCAATCTCAAATGCATTGCTCCGAAGTTCTCTTTTGTTAATTTGTGAAAACTTTTCAATTTTCTATGCATACTTTCCATATATGTCAGATGGTTTAGGACTTGAAACATTTAACTGACCAAATGAAAAGTGACTAATGATAATAAAACTGCAATGTTCAGTTATTCACCAGTATTAAGATGAAAATATGAATTAAATAAGCATCACTGTTTTTGAAGGATCCTGAAACTACTTCTACTTTAGAAACATATCAACAGATTGCGGACACCACCCGTTAAGATATCAACAAAATATAAATGACACACCTGCATCATTGCCGTAATCACTATCCCAATAAGGAGGCGAAGTTGATGGAGTTCCATTCTCAACCTGGCCCAACGAACTCAATTCTATCAATGCTTCTTCATACTAGCATCTATGCTGCTCACTCAAATCTCCTTCAAACGACCTCCCATCCATCAATGATTGCTTTCTCCAAATTTGCATAAATTTGAATTGATTTTTGATATTTTTCTTATTCATTTTCAATTTCAGAGTTTCTCTTCTATCCTTCTTCCTAACGTTCAATATTAAAAAAAAATACTACCAAGATATCAAAGCAAAGAAGAAATCATTTTCTAAGTTTAACAAGTGCTCAGAATGGCAGAATGTCAGGAAATAAGATAGTAATCACGATTAAAAGATCTTCCGGATGCATAGGGAACACAAATAAGTTCACAATTGAGCTCATGAGAAGAAAACAGTGAATGATCCAAATTAATAATGCACGGTACTCACTACTCAACAATGATAATAAGCTGTATGAGTAACTCGAACCCTTTGATTATGCAACATAAAGAACTGAATGATCAAACATAGTGGTAACTCCACAACTCATTGAGCAATTGCTCTAAAAAGATTGATCTCAAGCAGGCACTTCAAACTGAACTTCGTCAAGATAAAATCAAATTCCAAATAAACACATCAATTAACTCCCCACTAACTTCAAATAATTATCCACTAATATAACCACCAAGAAACCGTATAATATAGCGGATTAATATTTACTATTACTACATTTCATTCAAAAGAAAAAAAACAGTTTTATTAAAATAATAATATATATTTTAAAAGAATATTTTCCTAAATACCCCCAAAACTCCCCTTTTATATATAGTATAGATTACTATTCCATATAACATGCCTTTACAAAAATATATATATATGTAGGAATCAATAAACAAGACAATAGTACTAACAAACTTAAATGAAATAGGAAATAGTGTATAATGTATATAGACTTACGATAAAGGAGGAGGAAGAAAGACCACCGAAATTGAAAAGCTGAATTGCCAAAGCTCAATTTGAGTTGAGTAATTTGTTTGTGTGTGTCTTTGCAGAGAAATGCATATACTCTATTTATAGATGAAGACATGAAGTTTTTAAGGATATATGATAATGTTTTTTTATTTTATATATGGAAGGATAATAATGGGATTTGGACTTTTTTTTTTATAAAAAAAATTATTTGCGTGAGATCACGTTGGCTTTATTTAATTAAAATAAAGTGAATATTAATTTTGCACCTTATCAGTCATTGTTTTCATGATTCAGGGCATAGGTACAGCCTTTGAACTCAATAATTAATTTATCTGGGCATATGCTAGTCTGTCTTTTTAAGTAATCAAAAGGATTCGCATTTGATCTCTTACTAATAATTAATTTGGGACATGCTTGCTTGTCTGTGTTTATAATTAATTTAAACTAGCCTATCAAAGCATATCTTCAAATGATCTCTCGATTAACATGGTCCTATATTAAAAAAATATGATTAAAAAACTAAAACTAAAACAAAAACTTGTGGAACAACACTCTCATTGTGAGCTCCGAACCGAAACCGTCGATTTTTGAACCGTGGTTCGGTTCAGATTCAAAACAGTGCCGGAACCGCCGGTTCCGGGCGGTTCCAAACCGGAACCGTGAAAAACCGCCAGAAAACTGTGAAATCAAGCCGGAACCGCAAAAAATCGGCGGTTCTGAACCGTGAAAAACCGTAAAAAAAACCGCCGAAAAACCGCCGATTCAAAACCGTAACCGTGAAACACCCTTGCGGTTCGGTTCCAGTTCAATAATTTCGAAAATCGGAACCGGCGATTTCGAACCGTAACCGCCGGTTCCTGAATCGTGGGCACCTCCTCTAGGTATAGGTACAACCTTTGAACTCAATAATTAATTTATCTGGGCATACGCTAGTCTGTCTTTTTAAGTAATCAAAAGATTCGCATTTGATCTCTTACTAATTACTCCCTCCGTCCCGCTTTAGGAGTCCCGGTTGATCAATTTTGGGCGTCCCGCTTTAGGAGTCCCGGTTGAGATAAATTAATAAAAAATGCCTACAAAGTGTTAAAAGTGGGTCCCAACATCCACTACAACTAATAAAAAAGTGTTAAAAGTGGGTCCCAATATCCACTAAAACATTTATTTATTGGACACTTAACTAAAAGTGGGTCCCAACATCCACTACAATATTTATTTATTACACACTAAACACTTTTTTTTGTCCTGATTTTAGGGTATTGATCACAATGTAGATCAATAAAGGGGGTATTTCATTATGACTAAATAGGGTATATCTCCTTCCTCTATTCGAAAATACCAACAAGATGGCTTTATTTGCAAATTTCAGAAATAATTTGCGTTTGGTTACAGTGCATAAAAAAAAAGAAGAAAAAGAAACGTTACCAAAAATATGTTTGTTCTCAAATAGTAGTAACTAAAGATGTGTTTTTTAATTTTTTTATGACCGACTAAATCCCAAATTTTAAGGGATTAAAACGGTAACAGCCCGACTTTTTAGGGCATAATAAATACGGCGATCGCTATTTAGGCGGACTTAAAAGCAACAAGAACATAGGCTAGGGTCTCATTTAAAGGGTTTTGACCAAGGTATTTAATGAACTATCAGAGCAATAAGTCAACGGCTTAATTAAGAAACATAAATGAATAAATATCGTAAGTTATGCTCAAAAGACAAGGGTTTAATATCATTCCAAAAACGCATTATGTCTCAATATTCTAAACCAAAAGTAATAAATTCAAAAACAAACGATTCTAAGTTTCATGTTCAGCGGAAGCAACCAGTGGCTGATCTAGAGGGGGCGGTCGCCCCCTCCATGTGACTATTTTCCCCTTATCGGGACGTAAAATTATCATGTCCGCCCCCTCCGTTTGCCTCCGGGGTCGCCCCAAACAATGAAAAAATAGCCATGCACTAAGTCAAGCTAATACTATATATTCCGCCCCCTCCGTTTCCGGATCCTGGATCCGCCACTGGAAGCAACCAAGAGAAAAGTGAAGTCATGTATGAAGACACAATCCCACTCAAAGTTTCAAGACAATCATATTATCATTCAATTTATTTTGCTCAACACCGCCAACCGTTCGTCGCTGCTCAACCTGCACATAGGGAAAACACATGCAGGGCTGAGTATTTTAAACATACTCAGTGAACTCATGCCAAAACATTTTAATAGATATGTCATCCTTACCATAGTGAACTCGAGTTTGTATTTTATAAAAGAATATCATCGAGTATCACAAAATAATTTCATAGACTGGCCCGTCAAACATTTCCTCCCATTTTCTCAACAATCAACAATTCCATAGTGCGACGAAAGTGTGGCCACACTATTCGCCCACGAGACCGGCCGACTAGCAAGGACGGCTCCCGATCCCAACTGTGTACACTAGCCTGATAGGGTTTGCGGCCCTACTCAGACCCGAATTCGTTTATATAGCCCTTTAGCCTAATGGAGCGGACTCACAAACTAGGCATCAGGCACACAACATAACCAAAACAATCACAGGCATGGCATAACATTTTAATCCACCCTTATAACACCGTAATCAATATTTTGGTAATAAAAGAGTTTAGTGAATAAAGCCCACCTCGATTCCTTAGATCACAAGTACATTTTTCCTCTTGCTATCACACCGAGAGCGCGAGTTATCACCTTTAATTTATGCGTAACACAAGTAAGTCTCAATCATCTCCTCAAATTCATGCATGTTCCGAACGCTTCCCTTTTTCCCCTCGATTCGTTTTATATTATCACTCAAAAATCAAGGTATGATTATCATAACACTTTCTATTCACACCACAACACCCGATCCATCATCAAAAAATGTCATGCATGAGTGTTTTACAACACACATCACACGCACGCACACCGAGGTACACACACACATGCATCCCATATTCATCAATTGTTTCCCCTTTCACTCAATCTATATGCATGAGGGTTCAAGAACACCGATTAATCGGTTAGATGAAGAAAGATTAATATAAAAATACCTTTTTTTGATAGAATGAACGGTAGAAACAAAGTAATAGCCTTGATTATTCTTGAGTTTCAACATCAATTCTTCTCAAAAGATGAAGAAATATTGGAGAAAAGAAGAAGAAAAATTGAGAGAGAGTGGGAAAGAGGGGATACGTGATTTTGGGGGAGTGGGGGCGATTTTCTTTGATTTAGGTTTAGGGTTTTTACTCTTATTTATAGAGTTCAAGAATATAATCCCACAACTAAATAAATAAAGATTTGGAAAGATATGGGGGAGGGATTGGCGTTAATATTGGTGAGAAATAAGGGGATTTCGAATTCTTAGGCTATTTAATTAGCCTATGATTTAATTTAGATATTTCACGGAGTAGAATAAAATATCACGGAGCAGAATAAATTAATAAATCTCCCAACAAAAGTAGGAAAGTGGCGTGATTTTTAAATCTCTCCACATGGATTCAAATTAAAATCCTAATTAAAATAGGATATGACAAGATCTTCTTAGATATGCTAGGATATTTGAATTTATTCATGGAAGAGAATAAATAATGGATCAAATAATATAATAAAATAATCTCTTCTCCCATAAATAGGAGATTTTTGAAAATCTCCATATTATAAAGTGGGTTTCGAAAATTTCATAGAGGAAATAAGGAATAATCGGACTTTGGATTTAATTTGGATAAATATCCCAAGAGACTAATCAAATCCACGAAAAATATAATTCCCCTCCAATAAATCATGAGGGTCGAAAATTCCTATAATATGCTTAGGATATTTATGAAAATCCTATTTAATCTCACTCGTCCCTTAAGAAATAATTCGCCACGATATATTCTACCCCGCATAAAAAATATTCACATAATCGCATCACAAAATCCACCATTTTTAATTCCACCTCATATTCACAACACATTGACATTTCAACGGCCACATCATATTTTCCACAATATTGACTATTCAATAGCCACGTCATATAATCAACAAGTTTGACTATTCAACTCAAACTCAACTCCATATCGCAATTAGGTCACAAAGAATCATGCAATAAATCACTCACAATCCACATACTTCATAGCATTAAAATATTTAATGCAAAAATTTTATGTCTCGAAAATTAGGGTTCGAAAAAGTGGAGTTTACAAAAACATTTTTGTGTTAACCCAAAGAAATCAAAAGGATACAGATGCATCTACCTGATAATTGAACAAAACCTTTCATTACTTGAATCATACAGTCAGAAATTATACTATTAAAGCAGCAGCGAGAGACGAGTTCTATAAAATCAAGGTTCATCACACCCATCCATCCAGCCCCTTTGATAGTTCCATAAATTTCTTCCATCCCAATCATGTTCCTTCTTCCAAAAACGATGCAATGTACCTTCAAGGTTTGATCAAATGAGTCAATTTCAGGGTTTTGGTGGCTAAGCTATCAATATAATAATTGGATAAATAACAAAATATACTAATATTTCAGAATATTATATTTATTCAATATAATATTTGAATAAATAAACCAAGTAATGCAAGTTTCAAATCAACGAACTAATGCTTCTTTGAATTAAGACAGTATCACAGTAATGTGTCATACCTGAAAGAAGGTTGTCATGATTTGCAACACAAAGAAACAAAGAGAGGTGATTGCAAACATCACAACCTTGTGGATAGATCAAAATATACCTATCAACCAAAGTTCTTGACAAAGTTTAGTGTAATTGTATTCTCTGCGGAGGGAAATACCTCATCAAAATCAAGTGCCTACCGGAGGAAAAGCTTCTACAACCTGCAACAACAGCCCCTGCTGTGGAGGGTGACTAGGGAAATACCTCATCGACAGAATGCATTCTCTGGCTCATTTGGAAGCCACTGCGACGAAGAGCAGAGTTTAACTGAAGAAAAACAATGTTTGAATAAACTACCAGACTTGGAAGAAGAGTTGGTGACTGAAGCTTTCGAACCGGAGTAGTTGCTCTTTTGAGTCTGTTCTGGTTCTGATCGAATTTAGGCCATCTCCAGTCCGTTTGGATTTTAAGAGCTGCCGCATCCTTTCTTACAACATCAACCTTCCCTTTGGTCATGTCTACCTAAACATTAAAAACAAAAAGGACAATTAAAGAGACAAAAAATACGAGTTCTCCCTTTCATCAAGGACACATTGATTGCTTAAAGATAATATAGCATTCACCTCGATTGTACATGAGCACTGATAGAGGCTGACATTGCTCTCCTAGGGCAGATTTCAGTAACCTACACAAGTTGAAATCCCCCCTTAGCCAAAAACACAGAACAAATATGTAATACCTAAAATATGTACGAGTTCATGGAGAAAACCTATGTGCTGTGATTAATAGACAGGACATCTTACATTTAATCACTCACAAAAATGATAAAAGTGCAGCTATAGCCTATCGTGAAGTGAAGAGGTTACTGATCGATAATCGTGCAGATTGCAGAAGTACGCATGCCACATGATATCAGCAAAAATACCAACTTCTCAGCCACAGTGGATCAAGATTGTGAGTACACATAGCAAGTCAGTTGCGAAGCATAAATCACACAATCTGGAACTTTTCAAGGAAACCTACAAGTATCCATGAGTTCTTGTATCCATGAGTTCTTAATTACATCTGGATTTGGAGCCATAATACTCAACCAACAATTGCCTAAAGCAACAATGCAGCAAAATCAGTAGACTGTCTACACACACATCTACTTAAAGCCAGCAAGAGTAACCAAAGTTGAGAAATAAAGTGCTTCGTTGTGTATAAAGCCCTAAATTATTGAGGCAGTAAATGTATCAGAACTCATGAACTCTTAGTTTACCTCAACAATAACCCTATTATTCTTCCCTTGTTAAGAATTGATTATAGTTGAAACAGCCTCCACTACAGTTAATTATTAAAACGACAATACAGAGAAAAGCATAAGTGTAATTTACACCACCAATGGTAAGCAAAGCACACAAACTTACAAAATAGAGAGCAAAGACGGTTGCACGAACATGTTATGTACATAGCACAAGAACAACTCTGACAGATGTAGCAGTATAAAGGTACACCAACATTTGAAGAATAATGCAGATATATAATTGAAGTGTTAAATCAGAGATTTGTGTTAAAATGACAACCCTCTTAAAATGACACCGTGACACCGCTTATACAACAATATTATAAACACTACACAGCAATATTACAAACACTACACAACACTCTATAGATTGCTGTATAGTGTGTCGGATATTGCTGGATAAGAAATATTGCTGGTTAAAGACCAGCATATTGCTGACCGTCTTTTTCCAGATTTTTTTTTTGCCACGTGACAGCTTATTATTCGTCCACGTGTACAAATGATTGGCTAGGAATGGTGGTATGGTGTTATTTTAAGGGGTGGTGACACCCTAACATGATTGAAAGCAAACTTTTACTAGATCACTAGAATCAGACTTAGAGTTTTAATGAAAACTGCAGATCTGGATTTTGCAATCACTCTATATTGCCAGATAGTTATAGCCATAGCAGCATGCATAAGGGTTCCTAACACCATCTGGGATGAGGGGCACTATGGAGTTGGGATTCATCAAGTCAACAAGTTAACTATGCCAACATCAAACTGACTGCTTTAAAAAATAAACGTTGTACTACTAGGGGGTGTTCGGTTGGCAAGATTGTATCTGGGATAAATTTGTAGTGTGTTTGGTTCATGAGATTCAACCTCACAACTCAATCCTATGGATAATCATAGGACTATTAGTCATAGTTGACCCCCTATGACTAAACTAATCTCACAACTCAATCTTAGATTGTAACGCCCCGAAAATTCGAACCCTAATTTTAGAGCCGTAAAATTTTATTTATGACGTGGGAGACGTGAATTAAATGATAAATGAATTTATTGCATGAGTTTCTATGATCAAGTTGTGTCTAGGGTTGCGTTGGAGTTTGAAAAGACAAACTTGATGAGTATATGACGTGGCTTGTGAATATTTGAATTAAAAGTGGAATTATGTGGTGATTTAATTGTTTAAGGGTGAGTGAGATTATTAGGATATTTCCATAAATACTAGCCACATAATTTTGAGATTTTCGACCCCTTCACTTATTGGAGAGAAATCCTAATTTTTTCGGATTTTATTTATTTCTTGGGATATTTATCCAAATTAAATCCAAGACCCCATTATTCTTTATTTCTTAATGAGAAAAAATCGACACCCTATTTATTCTAGGTGATTTTTGAAAATCACCTATTTTTAGGAAGGAGAAATTATTTTATTTGTTTAATTGATCCCTTTTTGATTTCCTTCCATACCTAAAATTAAATATTCTAGCAAATCTTATCATACCTCAAGGAGATCTTGTCATATCTTATTTTAGTTAATATTTAAAATCCATTCTTGGTGGGAGAAAGCAAAACTAACGCCTATATCTATATTATTTGGGAGGATTTTTATTTTATTCTGCTCCGTGATACTTTATTCTACTCCGTAAAATACCAAATAAAATCATAGGCTATTTAAAAGCCTAAGATTTCGAAAATCCCCTTTATTTCTCCTCAAATTGGCGTCAATTCCCTCCACAAATCTCCCCCATATCTTGTCAAATATTTAATTTATTTAATTAAAGATATTATTTTTGCACTCTATAAATACATGAGAAAAATCCTACACCTAGAAACCAAAATCACGTCTCTCTCTCTCCACATTCACGCTATTTTCTTCCTCTTCTCTAATTCACAAGATTTATTTTATTTAATTGTGGAGAATCAAATCTTTCCAAATATTCTATTTTATTTCCCTAGAGACTAGCCATCAAAAAAATCGCCCCACCCTAAACTACACGCCTCTCTCTCTTCTCTCACTCTCTCAATTTTTCTTCTTCTATTCTCCAATATTTCGTCTATCTTTTGGAGAAGAATTGAAGTTTAATTCAAGAAGCTTGAAGAACCAAGGCTAATACTTTGATTTCTACCGTTCGTTTTCTCAAAAAGGTATTCTCATATTAATCTTCTTCTTCTTCTAACCGATTAATCGGTGCTCTTGAACCCTCATGCATATAGAACGAGTGAAAAGGGAAATAAATTGATGATCGGATGTATGTGTGTGTGTGTGAAACCGTGTGTGCGTGTGTGCGTCGTGTGTGTTGTGTGTGTGTGATGGCAAAACACTCATGTGTGATATATGTTGATGTTAGATCTAGAGTTAAGATGCGAATGAGATTTATATGATGAACATGATTTTGATTGGTGATATTAAGATAAATCGATGGGAAAAGGGAAAGCCTTGAGACATGCATGATTTAGGAGTTGATGTTGAAACTGATTTCTGATATGTGCCTATGTGATTAAAAGGTGAAACCTCGGTTGCGAAGCAGGATAACAAAGGGAAAGAACATACTTGAAATCTAAGCAGTCGAGGTGGGCTTTATTCTTAAACTCTTTTATGTTGTAAATTTATGAAAGTGGAGAGATAAGAGAGGTTTAACTGTAATGCCATGCCTATGTTGTTTTGTTATGATATTGTGCGTCCAATGCCTAGTTTGTGAGTTCGCTCCATTGGGCTATAGGGCTATGGATATGTATAAACGAATTTGGGTCTGAGTAGGGCCGCAAACCCTACCAGGCCGTCCTTGCCAGTCGGCCGGTCTCGTGGGCGAATAGTGTGGTCACACTTTCGTCGCACCATGGAAATGTTGTGATTGTGGAAATTGATGAGAAAAGTGGGGAGTTGTTTGACTGGCCAGTCTTTGGAAATATTTTTGTGATACTCGTTGATATTTATTTTGATAATTGTAAAACCTCGAGTTCACTATGGTAAGGGTAGCATAACTTATAAAATGTTTTGGCAACGAGTTCACTGGGTATTTCAAAATACTCAACCCTGCATGTGTTTTCCTTATGTGCAGGTTGAACAGCGACGAGCGGTGGCGGATGTTGAGCATATTAATTAATTAAGATGGATATTTTGAACTTCGAGTGTAGTTGTGTCTTCATACATAGTTGCACTTTCTCTTGGTCGTTTTCGCTGATTTTTTTTTTGAAACTTTAAGTATTATTTGGATATTTTGCACTTGTTCCTTTCGGTTTAGAAGCTTTAGACTTTTTGTGGTTTTATTGGAAATTATGTCGAACCTTTGACATAGTTTATGGCATCTATTTTTTTTTATTTAATTTTCTAGGTTAAACCGTTGGCTTATTACTTTAATAGTTCGTTTAATACCTTGGTCAAACCTCTTTAAATGAAACCCTAGCCTATGTTTTTATTGCTTTTAAGTCCGTTTTGGTAGCAGTCGCCGTATTTATTGTACCCTAGAAATCCGGGCTGTTACATAGATTATATCTTGATATTATTTTATCTTGCAAACCGAACACCACCCTATAGTATATATATAGCGGTGATTGAATGGAAGAGGAAGACCAAAGTTTGTAGTGTGTATTTGATTTTAAAAAGTGGTGTATTTAAAATAATCAAATGCACGCATCTTTATTGAAAATTAATAAAGTGAAGATGGATACAAGGCAATCCGAACACAAGGCAATCGGAATACAAGGCAGGCAATCAGAACACAAGGCAGGCAATCGGAACACAAGGCAGGCAATCGGTCGGAATACAAGGCATGCAAGCGGAACACAAGGCAATCTCGGATGGATGTTGAGATAATTAAGAGAGTTATTAGTTGTCGACTTGAAAGCTGAAGTTGTAACAGCTGACTCCCTCGTACATACCACCTCGGACAGAATTTTCAAATGAAGTTTTGCCATCGATAGCACTCTTGTCTGCTTTAGTGTAAGTAAAAGGGATACTGCAGATGCCCTTTGTCCCAACATAACTAACTGTGACCGTACTATTCTTGGGCACAGAAACCGTGCCCACCGCCGTAACTTCAGTTTCAGTAGTATCGGCGGCATCCCACTCAAACGCCTCGTTTATAGTATCACCAGGGATGATGGTTTCTTCGTGTGAAATGAACCATAGCGTTGTTTGGATGGTGTGTTTCACCCCGGCATTCAATCGACCACCTCCCCGGCTAAAAGTATAAGACTTTTCATCTGTATAGGTGATCTCCACAGGCATGATTAGGTCCACAGGCGCCCTGTTGGTGAGTGTGGTGGTGCCTGCTATAAAAGGTGTCGCCCCATATATCCTCTGGTCATCTAATGCATAGTTCACGTTGAGAATCTGCCTCTCCATCACAAGCTCATCCACAAAGATTATCGCTTCTTGAGTGATGGTGTCGCTCGTGGCAGCTAGGCAGTTGTCCGTTGATCGAACGCAGTACTTGTTGACGGAGGCGTTTAGAAGTGCAATGGAGATTTCGTCGATTTTGACCGGCTTGAATATAGGGACGATGGAAGAGTCCTGTGTTGTGTAGTCGCCGCCGTAGATCCAGTTAGAGTCATTGGACGTATTCACCCACCAGAGGGAGTCGAAATAGGTTGAAAATATAAGAACCATTCCGTTAGACCTCATCCTCGCCGAGTGCAGAGATTCTTTATCGGTAGCTTTGTCTGATCCAAACTGCAGCCGCTTCCCGTTGACGTCGTAAGCTTTGAGGTACTTCCCGTGAATGAATGCTACCGGATCAGGCAGTACAACCAGCGTCTCCCTATCCACAAACGCTAGGTTCGTGCCGCTGCTATTTTCTTCGATGTACAGAGTGTAGCTGAGATCGTCTTCTTTCGCTATCACGCGCCACCCGGTCTGGACGTGAGTGAAGTTGACCTCATTCTGGGATGGGAAGGTCGGCTCGAAGAGCGTGCACGATGGGTCCGTCGTGTCTTCTATGGGCTGATTCGATCCGGCTACGATTACGTTGTTTTCTGTATATTTATTCCAGTATTTGTTGTTCATATAAAATCGAAGGTGCACGTATTTGTTGTTGACTGTGGATTGCTCGACTATGATCTTCGTGGCGGGACTGTGGGCGGGTTCCGTTTCGTCGTACCCAGAAACGACGGACGTGTCGTAACGGCAGTAGAAAGAAGAAGCATCGCCATCTATCTCTGTTGAGCCGACGTGTAGCGCGATGGATTTTGGAAGCGCACCGCTTGTCATTTTCTTCACCAATATGCCAAAATTTGAAAAATAAATTCATGAATATTTTTACCACCAGATAATGTTAACATATGTCAATATAATACATGTAACATTAAAATGTATACTTTACAAGTTTTATTATTCTAATAAAGTTTTTAATGGGATACTGGACTTTGAAACATTGATATTATACTCCGCCTCGTCTTTTAAAAAATAAATAAATTTGTAAATGACACAGAATTTTAATGTGTAATTATTGGAAAAATAAAAAAAGAGATTTGCGAAAAAATACAGCTTCACAAAAGTGATTAAAGTGCCACTAAAATTAAGATTAAAATTAAAAGGGCACTGTATTTTACCTACTTGGAACAATGGAATTTGCTACCTGCTGAACTTTCCAAAAATATACACTATATATCATCTATCACATATGTACATAATTAATCACTAAGCACCAAGTTACAGAACTACTATAAATTCATTAATATTACTACTCCATATAACATGCCTTTACAAAAATATGTAGAAATCAATAAACAAGACAATAGTACTGACAAACTTAAATGAAATAGGAATAGTGTATAATGTATATAGACTTACGATAAAGGATGAGGAAGATTGAAAAGCTGAATTGCCAAAAAGCTCAATTTGAGTTGAGTAATTTGTTTGTGTGTGTCTTTGTTGAGAAATGCATCTACTCTATTTATAGATGAAGACATGAATATTTTAAGATACATGATAATGTTTTTATTTTATATATGGAAGGATAGTAATGGGATTTGGACTTTTTTTTATAAAAAGAATTGTTTAATTGCGTGAGATCTCGTTGGCTTTAAAATAAAGTGAATATTAATTTTGTACCTAAAAATATTTGTATCAGTCATTGTTTTCATGATTCAGGGCATAGGTACAGCCTTTGAACTCAATAATTAATTTATCTGGGCATATGCTAGTCCGTTTGTGTTAAAGTGACAACATCTCTAAAAGTAATATCGTGACACCACATATCCAGCAATATTATAAACGCTACACAACAATCTATAGATTGTTGTATAACGTGTTGGATATTGTTGGCCGAAAAAAAATTGTTGCATACAATATTGTATATTGCTGGCCGAGATGTTTACACTTTGAGCATTTTTTTATTGCCACATGGCAGCTTATTATTCGTTCACGTGTACAAATGATTGACTAAGAATAGTGGTATGGTGTTATTTTAAGAGGTGTTGTCATTTTAACGCACCCCTATGCTAGTCCGTCTTTTTAAATAATCAAAAGGATTCGCATTTGATCTCTTACTAATTACTCCCTCCGTCCCAGATAATTCGACCCAGTATTCCATTTCGGGCCGTCCCACATAATTTGTCCCACTTCACTTTTACCATTTTTGGTAGTGGACCCCATATTCCACTAACTCATTCCTACTCACATTTTATTATAAAACTAATACTTTAAAAGTAGGACCCACATTCCACCAACTTTTTCAACTCACTTTCCATTAGATTTCTTAAAATCCGTGCCGGGTCAAAGTGTCCCAAATTATCTGGGACGGAGGGAGTAATTAATTTGGGACATGCTTGCTTGTCTGTGTGTATAATTAACTAGTGTTAACACTCGTGCTATGCACGGATTATAGAATTTTCAATCCGTAAAATATCAATCTATATCCGCGAAGTAAACTATTTAGTAATAGACACATAATTTATAAAAAAAATTATTTGTAAAATTGAGTGAAAAAGTAAGACAAAGTAGAATGAAGAGATAACGATGTTTATATTTAAGAATGTAGAATATAATCCCATTGATTAAAATATATATAAGGAAATGTGCAACTAAAATGAATTTTGAGGGCTAATCTTACACAATTACAATATAATAAAATCGAATTACAAAATAGTAGTTAATAATTTAACTAAATAAATAGATCATAAGTTTCCACAACAAAAATCACAAAAATAGAAAAATAGAAAGTATAATAGTAACAACAACAACTCATGAGTTTATAAATTTTGAAAAACTTCTTTGTAAACAACATTAATAGTAGAATCTCCACTCCTATCAATATCATCTTTATAAACTAATATCTTCAAACCATCACGACTTGTGACTCTTGATACAGCAACATATAGTTGTCCATGACTGAAGACGGGCTTTTTCAGAAACAATCCAACATGTGAAAGCGATTGACCTTGACTTTTGTTAATAGTCATTGCATAAGACACAGTTAATGGAAATTGTCGTCGTTCGAATTTGAATGGCAACGATGGATCAGATGGTATTAAAGTCATTCGAGGAATCAACACCTTTAGACCAACATTATGACCAGCCAATACTTGTCCCTCCAAAACATAGTCACCTAAACGTGTAATAATCAATCGGGTGCCATTACACAAACCATTAGAAGGATCTATGTTCCTTAACAACATCACTGGAGTACCAACTTTCAGCAACAATTCATGATTAGGAGTACCTGAACATTTCAAATTATTCAAAAATTTAACTGTATGAATCTCAGCAAAGCCATTTGATGTCAAATCAGAGTTTGATATACTATCATAGCTCAAATAAACTCGACCTTAAGACTGATCCAATGAAATCATGAATTGATTAACCTCATCAAATGATTAACTAGAAATAGTGGTATGGTGTTATTTTAAGAGGTGTTGTCATTTAAATGCACCACTATGCTAGTCTGTCTTTTTAAATAATCAAAAGGATTCGCATTTGATCTCTTACTAATTAATTAATTTGGTATATGCTTGCTTGTCTGTGTGTATAATTAATTAAAACTATCAAAGCATATCTTCATATGATCTGTCGATAACATAGTCCTATATTAAAAAAAATATGATAAAAAAAAACAATAACTTGTGGAACAACACATCATTGTGAGCTCCAAAAAAAGTTACTATTAAAACAACACAAAAATGCGTGAAATTTCAAAATTATATAGTACTTAACGTTTTTCTAATAAACTTCAAATTGATGTTTTTATCTAATTAATTTTTGTTCTAAGATGCATGTTGAATATT
Organism: Salvia hispanica; assembly: GCF_023119035.1. Taxonomy (NCBI): domain Eukaryota; kingdom Viridiplantae; phylum Streptophyta; class Magnoliopsida; order Lamiales; family Lamiaceae; genus Salvia; species Salvia hispanica. Next base: position 37,362,921 of record NC_062966.1, on the reverse strand, counting down.
TTATTAAGAATGGCAATATGAAAAAAAAATGTTTTGTTGTAACACATGAGAAAAATAAAAGAAATTGAAAAAACGAAAAAAATAAGTATCATAGTAGTATATAAAAATAAAATACTACTATCCAAATTTATCAAAATTTATTCAAATTTATATAATATTATAAGCTCATATCATGATATTTGATTCTTGACATTTATAAATAGTACTGTACTTTATAAACATTCTTGACATTTATAAACAGTAGTACTCATATCATGATATTTGATTCTTGAAATTATTTTTTAAACAGTAGGACTTTATAAACATGGAGAAAATGCGTTTTGTAGTACAAAAATGAGAAATTAAAAAATATGAACAATTTAGACTAATAATACTATTCAATTTATAAATAATAATGTCCTTTTTGGTAATTTAGAGATGGTTGCTAAACAAAGGACCACGGAAGTTCTTTAAGTTAATGCATTGGAAATTTGAAATAAATAAATAAACATTCTAATATGTGATGATATTTTTTTATAATATATTTTATTTTCATTGTTATAACTCTCTCTTGAATTATTTTCTTTCACTCAACTATATCTATTGAATTACCAGTTAATTATTCGTGCACATGATCCCTTCATGAACATGACATGATCTTTCGTCCCAAATAAAAAATATCTATTGAATTACCAGTTAATTATTCGTACACATGATCTATTTTTGAACATTACATGATCTTTCATCCCAAATAAAAAAAATTTATTAATTCTTCCTTGACACTCTCATGACATTACATGTGACTGACCAATTGTTTAATAATCATATTTCTAGTTAATTATCAATGGAAACATAATTAGTTCAGATTATCTATTCTATTGCCAGCTATTTATTAAATTATAAATATATATTTAGGGAATAAACCCACAATACTTTAATTTCTCAAGAATCGATCATATATAATTGAATCTTAATTTAATTTTAAGTTCTTAACTAGAAGTAAATTTTTATGTTATATTCATGAACAATATAAGAGTTTCATCCGGATACACAATACACCATTCCTTTAGTTTACTATTCACGAGTCTTACTTTCTTAGTTTCTATTCATTTCTTATTTAAATTTATTTATTATAAAATCTAATTTAATTATTTTTTTCAACTTAACAAAATATATATAATCTTCAACTAATTCACGAATCTGACTTTTAAGTATGAATCATACTTAAGGAATGGTGAATTGTGTATCCGGATGTAACTCTTATATTGTTCATTAATATAACATACAAATTTACTTCTAGTTAAGAACTTAAAATTAACTTAAGATTCAATTATATATGATGCATTGTGTATCCGGATGTAAACAAATACAGTAGTTTAAATAATGAAGATCGTCATTGCTTATATATATATATATATATATATATATAGGGATGTATTCATATACTTTTCTCATCTTTTGTTCTTTTTCCTTCTCAATCTCCACCATTCATTATCAAGATCTAAGGGCCGAAAATAGGGCCTGATTGAATTAATTTTATTCATTAAAAAATCGGTAAAGGGCTTTTAAGGGATACTACTTTACGTCGGTTATGGAAAGTCCATGATTCTCTCCTTCAAAAAATATTCCAGCGGTTTTTGTCAAGAGATTGGAGAATTATTCAAGAGATTACAGATATTACTGAATTATGTCTTCTCAATTATTTCAAGAGATCATCCATTCAATCAATCGAGCGGTTTTATTCTCCATTGAAGAAATTTCTGGTTGTAAAAAATCTTGCGTGAATTGCATTGAAGAAATTTCTGGTTTTATTTCTTTTCAATTATTTCAAGAGATCATCCATTCAATCAATCCAACGGTTTTATTCTCGTGAGTTTCAGTTTTATTCTCCATTGAAGAAATTTCTGGTCGTATTAATTTTTTGTTGTAGTATATCAGTTTGCAATGGTGATGAACTCCCTACTGTTATCATCCTATTGAACGTGTTATTCAACTTCTTTTTTATTCAAATTGCATCTAGTTTTTTTTATGTATTTCCAAGTTGTTATTTTTTTTCTTTTACAGAACCTATTTTCCATCGAAGGCGTCTGGTGTTTAGGGTTTTCGTCACAAAACCAAATTGTTGGAGTATTCATTCACGACGCCTGAAGAGAGGAGGATTGAGAGAGCGAGGAGAGTGGTGGAGAGATTGAATCACGACGCGCCGATTTCCAATTCCTCCACAATTGCATTTCCGATCTCTTCGCGCAGCGGTTGAGATCTATGGTTTTCTGTATTTGTTTGTGATTAGTTCGTTCTTGTGTTTAGTTTTATTTTGCATCAATTGTCGTTTTATTTTAATGAAATCATCCATTGCTTACAGATTTTCGTGTTTTCTTTTCGTCAGTTACAGCTTGTAAATTTTCGACAAGTAATGTACTATATTAAGTGTATAATGTAGATTATATTAATGTACGATTATAGTTGTATAATGTATATGCTTGATTTGAATAATGTACATTACAAAGGGTTTAATGTATGACAGAAGTTAAATCCATTCCCCATTGGGTTTAGCAATCCATGGGGCTAGGTTGTAGTACCCACTCACAAACGGAACCATCGCAAAGGGCAGAGAGTTTGAATCATCCCCCT
>NC_062966.1:37331870-37360211 GCF_023119035.1 Salvia hispanica | reverse complement strand
TCTACCTCTCCATACTTTATGATTATACATTAAAACTGATGTCCAATCAAATGTGCATATTTTTCAAAGATGAAAGGTAGTATTATAAATTAGCATTATGATTTATCCAAAAATATATTACTACTATCGGTCATATTAGGGTGATAACTAGGTTATTATGTTAACTGTGCTAACTAATCAAGTTAGTATATTAAAAACGTGAACAAGTACAATAGCATCAATAAGTCTACAATGTCATGCAAATGTTATTAGTGACATATTTAATATACCAAATTGATTAGTTAGCACAATACACATACTTAATATACTATTTCCGTCTCCCAAAATTTATTTCATTTTTCTATTTTCGTCCATCTTCCAAAATTTGTCTCATACTTTTACCATTTTTAGTAGTAGATCTTATATTTTACTAACTCATTCCTACTTACATTTTATTATAAAACTAATATATAAAAGTAGGATTCATAATCCATTAACTTTTTCAACTCAATTTCCATTACATTTTTTAAAACTCGTGTCGGTAAAAGTGAGACAAATTACGGAGGTAGTACTAAATTGCTTAGTAGTATTTGATTACATCCCTTATCTAGTGTTCATAACTGGATATGTTCCAAATCATATTTCGATCACTTAGGGTAATTAAGCTAGCATATACATCAGCAAGCGATAAATATAATAAACTTCAACTGATTACTAGATTACATAACATGGTCAGTATATTCAGTAAAATAAATATGCAGAAATTAATATATAAGACTTGAAAATAAAGGATGAGGAGAGAAGATTACCAAAATAATTAGTAGAATATCTCTCTTCAACTCTTGGGGTGTGATTCACTGATTATATCTTTCTTCAAATCTCGATTATTTTTTCTTCAAATGGATCACCTCTATTTATAGATAAAGTTTATGGCACTCTCGATGATTCCCATGCATTATGTTTTTTCTATAAAATCACGTGGTTTTTTTTTTTTTTAATCCCAAAGACTATTTAATTATTTTCTATGAATTATTGGAAGCCCCTTATCAATCCACCTCTCGACACCTAATCAACCTTAAAAAGACAAATGAAAAGATAAGTTCCCACTAATTTAAAGGATGATATTTTAAGGAGTCACGAGATCCAAGTTTACTTAAGTACTTCTTCATCGTAGTTATTTTAGAAAAAATAATACAGTATAGCAAGGGATGAAGGAATTATTGTAAGAAAAAATAAAATAAAATAAGACAAAAAAAATATTGAGAAAAGTGAAAAAGAAGTGTTTCAAGTAGCAAGGGACGAAGGAAGTATTGTATTGGCATAGTAAAAACTGTTTCATCTTCCTTAACTTATACTCCCTCCGTTTTGCAGTAGAGGAGACATTTCTTTTCGGCATGCGATTTAAGAAAAACTGTGTTAAGTGAGTTAAGTAAAAAAATAATAAAGTAGGAAATGAAAGAGACATAGAGATGAAGAGAGAATAAAGTAAGAAAGACTAAAATAAGTGAGAAGAAATGTGTTGACGTTTATTAAGATGACAAAATGACTCAACTGCTGCGAAACAGAGGAGTATTCAATACTTGAATTGTTAAATCTAATTATTAAACATTAATGAAGAAGATGAGGCTTCATTAAGATAGTATATAATCTAATGATATACTGAGAAAAGAAATGGTGATGCCAAAAACAAGTATAGCAATCTTAGTTTTTTTTTTTTTTTTTTTTATAATTTTAATTAATTATCAAAAGTATGACTTTTACAAAATGAAACCAACTATTTATAAGTGGTCAGGAAACCGTTTCACAATCATAGTGCGAATTTCAAGTCATTTCAATATTATAAAGCGTCTTTGACATTTTCAGTGTCGTTGGCATCATTAGCTGGAAGATTAACATCAGTTTGTGTCTTGTGTCGTGGACTCGTGGCCACACGGAACTATGCATTGATTGACGTAAGTAATACCTAATCAGACGTTTTATATAACAACCGGACTGGATTATCCGGTTGAATTGGTTTGGCCGCGAGCTTTGGTTTTTATTCATATGGAGTAGTACTATATTGTTTGATTGAGCTAGGGACCCAAGAATGAAACAACATTAAATTTTCTTTTTGTTGTTTATTCATGTGTGTGTGTCATTGTTTTGATTGAGCCATGGAACCAACTAATTAAAGTTAATTAGAAAAGCATGCATTAGCAACTTCAAAGAAGAAAAGAAAGAGTAAAAAGATACTACTATACTAAATAATAGTAGTACTAATCTAGGGCATCATTAAGATCATAAAGTTAACTCCACCAAGGTCCTGCATAAGTTGTCTAAAAGTTAAATATACTCTACAATATTATATAAGTCCACGTCGCCAAATATTATTTGTTGTGATGCCATATACGTGCATGGTTTGCAGACAAGAAATCTAATCCTAATTCCTCGGTTGAATAGAATAATAAGCATTTGGATTACGATTGATATGGATTTGTCTTTTCGGTTGTTGTTAATGACTTTGTTTACGAGATGTGCTAATGATATACTCCCTCCGTCCCCCATTAGGAGTCACTTTTTTCCATTTCGGTCCGTCCCCAATTAAGAGTCACACTTCATTTTTACCATAAATGGTAGTAGGTCCCACATTCCACTAACTCACTTCACTCACATTTTATTATAAAACAATATAAAAAAGTGGGTCCCACATTCACTAACTTTTTCAACCAACTTTTCTTTACATTTCTTAAAACCCGTGCCCGGTCAAACCATGACTGCTAATGGGGGACGGAGGGAGTATGTCTTAATAAGCATCTTTAGAGCATTATGCTATTGTGCTTGATTCTCAAATTTCATGAACTTCGTCCACGCCTAACGAGTTTAAAGTGTTTTTAAATACTAAGAGTAAGTCATCTTATATTTGATGAAAATATGTCAAACCAAAAGCAAATGAACTCATATATCTTGTGAAAATAAAGTTACCTCAACTTGACTTGTAAATTCGTTTATGGCACTGCAACCACCGGCGAATCTTACGATTGTACTCCAAATATCCCAATAATACTACTATCTCTCCACGAAAATAGTTTCATTTTACTATTTTGGATGTCTATAAAAATAGTCTTATTTTAAAAACAGTCCCCATATTTTTACTCAGGTTCAAATCCTTCTAGGAGCACTTTGCAAATAAAATTTACCTTCTCTAGTGCAATCAAATTTTACTATTTCTATTATTAATGCATTAAAAATATCTAATGCTTTTATTTACAAATCATGTTTTCATATTCTATTAATGTTTCAAGATATTTTAATCTATGTTCTATTATCTTGTAAAGCATCTTAATTTTTTAATAGGTTTACTTTTTTATACATTTTTTTTATTTCTAATGTATTTGTGATATCAAATGTTTTAAATTTTCTCATGTAAAGTGTTATAATATTATTCTGTTATTTTATTTTTATCATTTCCCTATTATTTTGTTAAGTAGTTTAATTCTTTTTTAGTATATTTTATATTATATTATGTTTTATATTTCTAAAGTATATTAAACAATTGAAACGTTGTTTAAATAAGTCAAAAGATGATTCTCATTATGCAATATATAATTTACGAATTTCTATTTTAGAATATAGATATTATTCAAATAGAAATACCGGAAAGTAATTCGTTTCATATACAATAATGTTTTTTTAACAAAATAATGATAATATTTTGATAAAATAATAAAATATTTGTCAATTTTTATAATTCTATGTTGGTATAATTATTTATTATATACTCTCAAACTGAAAATATTGAATTCACCACGTACAACACCCCAAATAAATTCGTTTCCATGCATTGTGTTTGTCCTAAAGTTCATGTGGTTTTTTCTCTTAAAGAATAGTATTTTTTTTTATTATTTTCAATGAATTATTAGAAGCATCTCTTTAATCAACCTCGCGACACCTAATCAACCTTAAAAAGACAAATGAAAAGATAAGTTCCCACTACCAAAGTATGAAACCATGGAATCTTCTGAGGATATATTTTATGAAGTCACGAGATCCACGTTTATTATTTCATCGGTCTCATAAAAATATATTTATTTAAAATATATGAAAATTAATATAGTACACAATCGATAAAGTATAGAAGATATAAACTTCATCGGTCTCATAAAGTAGGAGAGAGAGAAAATGGGGTGGTTAACAAACTGTTAGTGGATAATGAGACACATTATAATTTGTAGTTAATGAGTTGTAATGATAGACCCTAATAGTATAAGTTGTAAATAAATTGATATATAATAATGAGTTGGAAATAACCTTCAACAAATGGAAATGTTCATATTTTTATAAAACATATGGAAATGAAAATGCTCATATATTTATGGAATAGAGGAAGTATTGTTTGTCTTTTTGGTTACACCCCACACTATTCAGACCGACTCAGTGTTTTATATAACAACAGTAACGCACCGGTTACACTATTACTATTACTATTACTATTACTATTACTATTTCTATTTCTATTTTTATTTCTATTTTTTAATGTTCATGTGTGTCGGTCGATGTTTTGATTGCGCCATGGGACTAAGACTAACTAAAGTTACCTGGAAAAGCGTAGTGCAACTTTAAACGAGAAAAGAAAAGAGTAAAACTAGATAATACTAAGATAATAAAGTTAATTTTGCTAAAGTCTAAAGTAAGCAATCATTAGTCTAGAAAATAAATACCACTATAATTTATCGGTAGGGATCACCTAATACTTTCCCGTACTCCATCCCCTGATCCACCCCCGTCTTGCCAAAGTTTATTTGTTGTGATGCCACGTGTGTGGTTTGCAGACATAAATATATTCCTACGTTTATAAAATAATAAGAATTGTGAAACCCAACTTTCCAAAGATTATTTGTTGTGATGCCATGTGTCATGTGTGTGGTTTCCAGACAAGAAATATATTCCTTTGTTTATAAAAATTATTCTCCGTCGCTGAATAGTATGCACTATTTTGTATTTCGTCCGTCTCCAAAGAGCATGAACATTCCAATTTTAGAAACTCTCTTCTCTTTAACAAGGTGGAACCTATTCTCCACTAATAATACTTAAAAGAAAATTCTCTGTCTATCTCTCTCTTACCTTACCAATAATGCATTAAAACTCATGCCGAACTCAAAATTCATACTCTTTAAGGACAAAGGGAGTAATAAGCCTTGTGAAGTGTGTTGATGATGGGCTCTAGCCAACCTAGTAATCCATGAGCTTTAGTATCGACAAACATACATTTCAATGCACACTCTCTCTATGCTCGTATCTCTTCTTACTAGTAGTATCACTTAAGCATCTTTAGAAAATCTGTTTAATTGATTATTGGAATTTCATGAACTTTGCTAATGTTTTAGAATATCTGTTTAAAATGAATTTCATGTTTGAATATCATGTCCTAATTTCATGATATTCCTTTGTTTATAAAATAATAAGCATTGTGAAGTGTGTTGATCCTAGTTATCCATGAGCTTTAGCATCTCGACAAACTTACATTTCCATGCACACTCTCTCTATGCTCGTATCTCTTCTTTTATATACTAGTATCACTTAAGCATCTTTAGAATATCTGTTTAATTGATTATTGGAATTTCATGAACTCTGCTGATGTTTAACACGTTTGAGATGTTTTAACATGCTAGAAATAAGTCGTTTTATGTTAGAAAGAAAAGGCCAGTAGTCCTAAACCAACAGTTACCAACAAGGACATTGGCCCTTAAAGGAGGGTCGGATGTTCTGGTGTGGGGTACATAGACTAAATAATCTCTCTATCCTAATAGACTAGTCTTTTCTTGTTTGGGCTGTATCAGGAGAATTCAGCCGAAAGACTAATCATATGCCAAGTTGCTTGCCTATGTATTAATTGCAGATTAGTTGGCTAGGTTACCATAAGATTGTATTACCTAAAATTTGAAAATTATGAATAGATAGATAGATGGATAGATAAGAAGTGGTACTAGTACATTAAAACACACAACACCATCGATCTTTATTGATATTTTTGAAGAAAAGCAAGCTGGGTACATAGTTACACACGATATCAAACCAAAGCACGTTACATATATACTCCATATAGTAGATTATTAATTTATATTAACAAGGAAAACATAGAAATATGAGAAGATGCGAAGCCAAGCCAAGGTGATCGATGGTGAAGGTAGGGCCATAGCCATGTTCAGATAATGAGAGTCTCTTTTAATTGGAAGGTGAAGTTGTAATAACTGACTCCCTCGTAGATACCATCAACGTGGTCAGAACGATGAATTTTGCCGGTGGTGGAGCTCTGATCCTCCTGAGTGTAAGTAAAGGGGATATTGCAGGTGCCCTTTGTGACGACGCAGTCCACTATAACCTTACTCTTGGGCGGCACAGGAACCGAGCCTGTACCCGTGTGAGTTATTGATTCCATTTTGGTGTGGCCCCAGTTGAAGGAGCCAGTTATCTCATGGTGCACTTCAATCCCTGTTTTTACACCACCAATGAATGGCAGCTCAGCTTCCATGCTGACTTTGACTCCTGAGGTGATCGACAAGCCCTGAGTGAAAGAGTAGGAATTCTCCGTTTTGTACTCGATTGAATCAGTCACGGTGACCTCGTGATCCGTGGGGTTATCGAACGAGACCGTGTCCACCACAACAGGCTCCTGGCCGTGTATCCTGGCGTCCTCCATCCGATACCTCACGTTGCGGATGCTTCTCTTGCTCACCAGCTCGTGCACTTCCAACTGCGCGTATTTGGACATGCTGGGGTCGCACGCGTTGAGGCAGTCGTACTTGCCGTCGAGCGTGAGGCCCTTGCAGAAGAGGTTGTTGGCTGCGCTTCTCAGCGCGATAACGTTTTCCTTGCCACTGATTTTGATGGGCCAGAAGAGAGCGTATTTGTTGGTGGGCGTGGCGACGTCGTTACCAGCCCCTGCAATCCAAGTGTTGGTCTGCAGCCAGTACTTATCGTAGTAATCGGACTTTATCATCACGTGGCCGTCCTCCATCGGAAACACCTCATAGCCGCAGTTGAATTCCTCCTGATCGTTGGAATTGAAGTGGAAGTATCTGTAGTCCACGGGGTGGCCGGAGATGTGAGTGTAGTCTCTATGGTAATCGGCTTTGAGGAAGCGATCATTGTAGGCCGCCTTGAAAGCGACGTGCTTGGGCAGTTTAACCAGCGTGCCCGCGTCCACGAACCTCAGAGGCGAGGGAGTGAAGCTGCGTCGAGGCTCGATGTACAACACATCTCCGTATCCACGTTCGCTTTTAAACATAACAGACATGTTGGTTTGGGCGTGAGTCAAGTAGAGCGTTTCCGAATCCGAATCCACGCGCACCTTGAAGAGCGTGCACGATGGATTCTCCTTTTCCTCATTCGGCTCGTTTGAGTTTGCCATGATGGCGGAACCTTTCTCCAGTTTCTGCCAATATTTGTTGCTGTGGGTGAATCGGAGATGAATGTGGTCGTTGTCTGCTTCTGCGGGCTCCACCGTGATCTTCACCGTCGGGCTCAGCAGGCTCTCCATTCCACCCCGGACTAACCCGCGCTCCTTGCGGCTTGCATAATTGTCTGTGCTCGTGCTGATCACGATGGTCGACGGAAGTGCACCTGCCATGTTTTTCCAACTGACACAACAATTTTATCACCCCGTACAATCAAATACCATCCATTCTCATAAAATATGGACCAGTAACTACTCCCTCCGTTCCACATAATTTTACACACTCTGACCCGGCATGGAATATGTCTCACTTATACAAAATGTGAGTGAAATAAGTTGGTAGAATGTAGGGTCTACTTACAATTTATGGTAAATGTGAAATAAGACTCTTGTTGTGGGACGGACCAAAATGACAAAACAAGACTCTATTATGGGACGGAGGGATTATTAAACTTAATTTCTTCCAAATCATATTTCGATCAATGACGCTAACACAAGTAATGAATCAGCAAACCATAGTATACTCCTACTTAAAATGATTAGTAGATTGCATAACATGGTCAGTAAAATAAATATGTAGAAATTAATAAGACTTGAAAATAAAGGACGAGGAGAGAAGATTACCAAAAGGATTATAGTAGTATCTTTTCTTCAACTCTTAGCTCGATGATTTTTTCTTCAAAGAATCACCTCTATTTATAGATTAAGTTTATGGCACTGCAGCCAAAGAAATTCACTCCCATGCATTGTGTTTTTTCTATAAAATCACGTGGTTTTTTTTTATATCCAGAAGAATAATTAATTGTTTTCTATGAATTATTGGAATCCCCTTTTCAATCCACCTCACGACACCTAATCAACCTTAAAAAGACAAATGAACAATAAGTTCCCACTAATTTAAAGGATGATATTCTATGGAGTCACGAGATCCAAGTTCATTAGTTATAGTATTGGCATAGTAAAAACTGTTTCATCTTCCTTAACTTAAATTTGATACTACTTGAATTGTGAAATCTACTCATTTTAAAAATTAATGATAAAGATGAGGCTTCATTAGTGTATATAATATAACTATATTTTGAGAAAATAATTATAAGTGGTCAGGAAACCGTTTCACAATCATAGTTCGAATTTCAAGTAATTTTAGTACTATTAATCTTTTTTGACATTTTCAGTGTTGTTGGCATCATCTGCTAGAAGAATATCATCAGTTGGTGTCTTGTGCTGTGGCCACAAGGAACTATGCATTGATTGACGTAAGTATTTATATAACAACCAGAGCGGATTTGCCGGTTGAATTTGGTTTGGCCGCGAGCTTTGGTTTTTATTCATATGGAGTTCTATATTGTTTGATTGAGCTAGGGATCCAACAATGAAACATTGTTGTTTGTTCATGTGTGTGTGTCAGAGCCATGGAACTAACTAATTAAAGTTATTTAGAAAAGCATGCATTAGCAACATGAAACGAGAAAAGAAAGAGTAAAAAGATACTATACTAAATAATAATTGTACTAATCTATAGGGCATCATTAAGATCATAAAGTCAACTCCACCAAGGTCATGTATAATTTGTTTGGGAGATTTAATATACAGAACAGAAAAAACGGATAATCTATTTGAAAGTCGTGATAAATCAATTTCGGTGGTTCTACCAAACTATTTGATCGGATAAAATTCAGAGAATACAGAAATATCATATGTATATTCGAGAGTCATTCGAACCAAAGAACTGATCAGTTCTTAATAAAGATGAAGGGTTGCAGCTGTTAATTTCGAAAAGTTGCATCTGTTAAATTCTTAACCGAATTTAACTGATTTTCAAAGTTTTTTGAAATTGCAAATTAGTCCTTTGATTTTAAGAAATTACATTTTCGGATGAATTTCTTATAAAGCAATTTTTGACCCAGCCAGGGGCTCTGCCCCTTGGACCCCGCCAGGGGACGCTGCCCTCGGACCCCCGTTCATCTGTTAAGAAGAGGCTTTGCCCCTAACATCATAATGAATTCAAATAAGCGTGCACTCCGCACCTTCATACTTAAATGATGTATCATTATAATAATACTGATCAATCAAGTTAATCCAATTACACTAAAATATCCAACATAATTTGTCTAAAAGATAAATGGAGTATACAATATTAATGAGTCCACCTTGCCAAAGATTATTTGTTGTTATGCCATATGCATAGTTTGCAGACAAGAAATATGCACCTAATTCCTCGGTTGTATAGAATAATAAGCATTTGGATTACGATTGATATGGCTTTGTCTTTTCGGTTTTTGTTTATGAGATGTGTTAATGATATGTTCTTCCAAGTCCCTCTAGGCCTAGTTTTGTACACGTATTAGCTTTGGCATATAAAAACACATATCTCAATGCATTCTTTCTCGAAGCACACATCTATATCAGTTAGCATCTTTAGAGCATTGTGCTATTACTTATGCTTGATTCTCCAAATTTCATGAATTTTACCCATGCCTAATGAGTTTAAAGTGTTTCTACGTACTAAGAGTAAGTGGTTCTATAGTTGATGAAAATAAGTTATCCAAAAGCAAATGGCCTAATATATATTGTGGAAATAAAGTTTCCCCCAACTTGACTTGTAAATTTGTTCATGGCAGCAACCACCGGCGAATCTATATTGGAGCAAACTAAAGGGGTACAGTTTTACCTCAAAGTATCTCAATAATACTATTTTCTCTCCACGAAAATAGTTTCATTTTGTCCATTTTGGGATGCTATGAAAAATAGTCTTATTTAAAAGATAAAAATTTCAATTTACTCACCTTTTCTCGATCTCTCATTTAATTTAATAATTTCTCATTAAAACTCGCGTAGTTCATCAATAAGCCTATTTTTTTTAGACTGAGAGAGTGTATAAAATGTCTCTAATTACAAGTCCTTATTACTGGCCAAGCGATAGAGTCCCCATATTTTTCCCTCTTCTATTATACATGCATTTAAAATATCTAATGTTTAATTACATAACAGGTTTTCATTTTTCTGCTAAAGTTTTAGCTTTTTTTTTATCAATTTTCTATTATATTTTGTAAAGCATCTTCATTTTTAAATAGATTAATTTATTATGGGATAAAAAAAATGTGACAAAATTTATGGGACGAAGGAAGTAGAAAATTTGTCAATTTTTTAGTTCTATATTAATGGGTCCTATTCTAATGCTTATAACACCTTAATCCAAAATCAAGACTAAATCTCTACTTTTGGATTTTAAAATGGGTGGATGAGGTTAAAGCTCACAAATCTCAATAAATAGTAGACAAAATATCAACAAAAGGGTAATATTGTCATTATGTTATCATATGATAATTTTCGTAGGTGTTTTTTTATATCAACATTGTGTATTACAAATATCAACAATATGACATTAGAATATCAATGCAAGGACAAAAAAATATCAACACATTTTTATTGAGATTGGACATGCATAATATTGAGATTTTGCCTACAATATATTGAGATTTTTTGTTGCATTTGTTGATAAAAGCTGCTTATCAACATGTACGAAAATTGAAATATAAGTTATCAAATTTCATCACCCGAACATCGTCGGAACATATGCAATTGAGATCTCGTTGGAATTCTTATTAAATTATCTTTAATTAGATATATTTTTTGTGAAAAAATAATTTAAATTGAGAGAGTTACGTAAATTTAAAGATTTGAGATGATTTTGAGGAGAGAGAAAGTAGTTAGTTATAATTACTACACATAGGATTTGACATTAATACCCTTTTAATTTAATTAATAATTATTTAAATTTAAAATATATTACACTTGGCATTATATTAACCACAAGATCTTCTAATCAAATGGTTGAAAATTGGTCTCAATTTTGAATTGATAATTAGTTAGCAATTGATTACATCCCCTATATTAGTATTATTATTTATCACTATACTATGAGACGTGAACTACCAACGCACCAAGGGGGCTGATGTGTTCAGCGAGACTGACAACGAAGGGGAGTCCTTCGAAGTCCGAGATGTAGCTGCGCAAACGCCTCCGGTGGCTAGACCTGCCCAAGGTTTATCGAACCGGCGGTTAAAATCGAAACCATAATCGCCGGTTACGGTTCTGAACAAGAAACCGTGAGAATTTACCCGAACTGGAACCATCGATTTTTGAACCATAGTTCGGTTCAAGTTAAAAAATTTCGAAACGAAACCGTGCTAGAACCACCAGTTCCGGGCGGTTCCAAATTGGAACCGCAAAAAATCGTCGGAAAACCGTGAAACCAAGCCGGAACCGTAAAAAACGGCGGTTCGAAACCGTGAAAAATCGCCGGAAAACCGCTGGTTCGGAACCGGAACCGAAACCGGCGGTTTTCAACCGGAACCGGAACCTCGAAACATCCTCGGTTCAGCTATTTCCAAAACCGGAACCGGCAGTTCCAAACCGTAACCGTGGGCACCTCTACCAGAGGCCACTTGGAAATTTCGACCACAAAGGCAGACCGACAGCCCGACAAGTATGGGTACTGTCCCTCGGTAGTGGATTCTCGTAGATGTAGTTTTGCAGTTAGTTAGTTTCCTTTTCGAGAATACATTTAATGAATGTTTTAAGTGTCGACAAGATATCAACTTCTTTCCCAATTTTCTTTGTTGGTTCTTTCCTTTCTTAGATATCCGCCTAATTTCCGTCAACTTTTAATTGCTCTGCGCATTATTTGTAAAATTGTCATAATTTTCTATACAGAACTTCAATTGAGAAGTTTAAGATACCCAAGCGAAGTTTTTGCAAAGACGAAGAGTATGGTTTGTATTACGGACTGATTGGACTTCAATATTTTCAGCAAGCAAAATTGGCTCGAACTAAGGTTGTTGCACATCCCGTTTGGTTCGGACTTCAATTTTTGCTATTTTATGTCTTTTCTAAGTCTTTTTATGTAATTTCTTAACAAATATGTGACAATACCAAAAGATAGAAACATATTCAATAATGAATATAACATATATAACATAATGACGATCTTATCGTTTGTTGATATTTTGTATATTATTTATTAAAATTTGTGCAGTTTAATATTATCTACTCATCTCCAAATCTAAAGATGTAGATTTACTATTACTTTTTAATTATAATATTATAAGTAATACAAAAGAAACCTTCATGCATGTGTATCGGTCAATGTTTTGATTGCTCCATGGGACTAAAGACTAACTAAAGCTATTTGGAAAAGCAGTAGTGCAACTTTAAACAAGAAAAGAAAAGATAAAAACTAGATAATACTAATATAAGCGCACTACTAAGATGATAAAGTTAATTTCGCCTAAGTCTAAAGTAAGCAATCATTAGTCTAGAAAATGAAGTAATAAATTATAATCCCACCTTGCCAAAGATTATATGTTGTGATGCCATGCGTGTGGTTTGCAGACAAGAAATATATTCCTATGTTTATAAAATAATAAGCATTGTGAAGTGTGTTGAACATTATCTTTTTTTATTATTTGGTGCTGGCAGAGAGGGAGATCAAGAGAGAGAATAAGAAGAAAAGAGAGGAGAGATTAATAATTAAAAATATTAATTAAAATGATTAATTTTGTTCAAAATCGGCTAAACACATGTTTGACCGTTACTTTTAACGGTTCTGTCAATTAAGGACCGATTTCGGTCCGAGTTCATTTGTGAAGGACCAAATAATTAAAAAGATAATGTTCAGGACCAAATTGATAAAACGGCCATATGTTTAGGACCAAATTTGGTCTTTACTCTAAAATAAATTAATGGCATTGTAAAGCCCAACCTGCCAAAGACTATTTGCTGTTATGCCATGTGTGTGGTTTGCATACAAGAAATATATTCCTGTGTTTATAAAATAATAAGCATGGTGAAGTGTGCAGATGTTGGGCTCTTTCAAGACCCTCTAGCTTTAGCATCGACAAACATACATTTCAAATACAAGAAATATATTCCTATGTTTATAAAAGACTCCATACGATCTTTATTAAATGTCTCATATTTGACCGACGTGGAATTAAGAAATTGTTTGACTTTGATAGTAAAAATGGGTAGAAAAATGTCAGTGGAATATAGGTCATATTTTTATTATAGTTTTGTAATAAAATGTAAGTGACAATAAATTAGTGGAATGTCGGGTCCACTATAAAAAAGATATAGAATAAAATAAGACATTTATTGAAGACCGTCCAAATAAAAAAAATGTAGGATATCTTATGGAGACCGAAGGGAGTAATTAATTAATAAACATCGTAAAGTGTGTTGATGATGGGCTCTTTCAAGACCCTCTAGCGAGCCTAGTTATCCATGAGCTTTGGCATCGACAAACATGCAATGCATTTCATTACATACTCTCTCTATGCTTGTATCTCTTCTTTTATATACTATCACTTCGCATCTTTAGAATCTTAATTTGTTTGATTGGTTATTGGAATTTCCTGAACTTTGTTGATGTCTAATGGGTTTGAAATATTTTAACATGCTAGGAAGAAGTCATTTTATGTTAGAAAGAAAACGTTGATCCTAAACCATTAGTCGTGGCCTGATATATCTTGTGAAAATATGATTTATCCCTGCTTAACTTATAGTTGGTTTATTATTATTATTATTATTATTATTATTATTATTATTATTATTATTATTATTATTATTATTATTATTGTTTTATTATTTTCATCACACTCTATTTTGTTGATTTCATTCGGTTTTTATTGATACAATATCACACATAGCTTGAGTTTTCCCATGTTTCTCTAATCATCACAAAATAAAATGTGAAATTATTATTCAACACTTTCCTATTTTAATAATTTCCATATCTAACTAAAACACATCGCGCGGATGGTAAAAGAAAAAGCGGTATTGTATATATAAGAGAAATATGAGTCTAATTTTTAGATACAATACAATTGTTATTGTAATTTTATAACCATTTCAATAGTATATACGTATATATTAAAATTAGAGCTGCTTTCGGCCTTAATCCGCAAATCCGATCGATCAGGATTTGTCGGATTCCGTCGAATGCGGATCCGGTACACTTATAGTCAAACCAAAAAAAATAAAATAAATTAGAGCTGATTAACTTGACTGAATCGCCTTATTTGAGCAATTCTCAACCGTGCAATTTTATGATTTCTTATATTCTTTTATTGTTTTATTAAATTCGGGATAGCTTAGAGCATCCACAACAGAAATAGGCCAGCCAATCTCTCTCATTGTCACGTCATAAGCACTAAAAATCCACCTGCCACATCAGCATTTACTCAAATAGGCCAGCCGCAACAAAAATAATTCAAAAACAACTACATTTTACGGAATAAAATTTACGATTAAATTACGGAAATAATTTACGAGACATATACGGGAAAATTCATTCATTTCATTAAAAAAAAAATAAGTACATAGAAAAAAAAATACATGATTTATTTTTAAAAAGACGGGCTTCCACACACGAGCCCCGCCGCTCTCTACAACTCATCGCTCCGCCGTCGTCGCCGTCGCCGCCCTCGCTGCCGCCACCCGGGGTATCTGATCCCGCGTCTGAACCGATTCACCAGTGCCCTCAAGGCATCCAAATCCACCTGCATGTTCTTGAGCATCGAGTAGAGAAACCTCTTCTCCGTGGGGTCAGTTGCGGCCTTCCACTCTTGGAAGACCGTGCACATCCGTTCCTCCGTTTTTGCACGTGAGAATAAGGTGTACGCGCATGGGGGTGGGAGGGCCGAGATGACCTCCTGGGGCGATAGGGATCCTCCCCTCGCTGCCCGTTGCGCCCGCTTTGGGTCGACGTGTAAGACGAAGCCGTCAAAAAATCAAGAGAGGGACGATAGACCGTGTCATCCCCCCTCCCCCCTCCCGGTGACCCCTGCATCCCGGGATGCATCCCGGGCTGCCTCATCATCCCCATCATCTGTTGCATCATCTACTGCTGCATCTGGGGCTATACCTCTCCCCACCCCGGCGCTCCCGCCGCTCGCACTGCACCCCGCCCGGCATCCCCCCACTGGTTCCCTCTGCTGCCATTCCACCGGCCCGGCTCCAGCCATCATCCCCATCAAGCGTATTTGCCCCGAGACGTTAAACCACAGGCCCATCGGCCTCATCCGGATCTCAAAGTACCGTGGGAGTGCGAGAGCCGCTCGTCGCGGGTTGGACCCGTTGTTATTGTAAATATTTCGATATTGCTCTTCTACGAAATTTAGAGAGAGAGAAACCTCGTTAAAACAAGTGATGCAAATGAAAATGAAACTAAAATCGCGTATATATAGGTTTTCAAAAAAATTTAAAAAAAAAAAAAAAACCAAAATTGGCGTTGGCCGATCGGTCACGCCACAATGACGGCCAGCGCCCTCAAATCGGCTAGCCCACGCCGATTCTCGACTGGCCGGTTACAATAGTTCGACTAGCCGACCGGCTAGCGACGCGAATCAACTAGCCGCTATTGTGGATACTCTTACATTTTTACTGTGAATAGTCACTAGTGTTAATCTGAAGTCATTTTCAAAATTGACTTATATACTAGAGTGTAAATCATATAGTAGTATATTGGTTAAATTCAAGGTCGAGTTCTCAATAATTTTTTATCTAAATTTATACAGCTAGCATTGAACACATTGTATTATTCATATGCTATTATTCATATGCTATTTTAACTTAGACTTATTGTTTAACTTATCAATCCCAAAAGCTTATTTAATCAACCTCACGACACCTAATCAACATTAAAACATTAAAAAGACAAATGAAAAGATAAGTTCCCACTAGGGATGTTATTTTATGGAGTCACGCGATTCATCATGGGTGGATCTAGCGTGTAGTGATAAGGGGCAATTGCCCCACCCCAACGTTCCATTTATAGCTATATATATATCTAATATTACTATATTATGTTTTTTTTGTATTAAATTGTCCCCCTATTATTTTTAATAGAAAACCCTTGTTGCCCATTTGGAAAAAATAAAAGGTCAGACATGTAGTACTTAATTAATCAAACTAGTTATTTTTACAAAAGAAAACCAAAAGAAGAAGAAAGTTATACCAAAAAAAACAAATCGGTGGAAACTTGGGACTATTGGAAGAAAATATACAAAATCCTTGCAAGGTATGTACTCCCACCCTCACTTAAATTTTATCATACTTTGACCGGATACAGATTTTAAGAAATATAATAAAAATGAGTTGAAAATGTTAGTAGATAGTGTGTCCTATTATTATGTATTAATTTTATAATAATAAAATGTGAGTTAGAATGAATTAATAGAATATGAGGTCCACTACAAAAAAAAATTGTAAAAAGTGAAATATGACAAATTTTGTGGGACGGACGGAAATAAAAAAATGTGACAAATTTCAGGGACAGAGCCTCAGTATAATTAATAAGATTCTCTTTATATTTTTGCCCCCTCTTGCACAATTTTCTGGATCCGCCCCTGTATCTACCAATAGGTATCGTTAACTATTTAATCTTATTTTGCAAATATTGCTGAAATGTTTTCAAAGTATGATTGAATTTTCAAGTGGGAATTTAGTAATTACTACTCCCTCCGTTCCTTCATAGTTGAGTCATTTTTCTATTTTGGGAAGTTCCCTCATAGTTGAGTCATTTCCATTTATAGTAACTCTGCTATCCTATTAGGCCTTCGCTTGCCAGCCCATTATTTTCGGCCCAATTATAGGTTTCTCTTTCTTTTTAATTCCATTTCATAAATGGGCCGATGTTCCTGCATGCATCTTGCTTCTTTTTCTCATTTAATTTTTTAATTTAGGTGACTTGAATTCTAATTGGACAGAGTAGAAAACGTATTAGAGCATCCACAATAGGGTGGACACTTTGGCTAGACACTTTTACGTTTTTTATCCATAGCCATTTTTCATTTGTCCACGGCAAAAAAAAAAAAAGAATTTCCGCAGCAATAGTGGACACTTTTGTTAGCCACATTTCACTTTATTTTTATTCTTTGTATATTTTAATTCAATTAGAACTAATATTTTAATTCAATTCGAATTAAAATTATCAGACTAAAAATAATTAGAAAACGAGATAATAATAAAATTAAAAAAAGCGATGAGACCAAATATTCATTGTATTAAATGGATACTGGAAAATTGTACAACGAACATTTATAAAAAAAAACATATAAAAACAAATAAAAACACCGCCACCATCTACTCGACCATCTACTTGGTGGCGGAGTCGGAATCGTCGCCCCTACCCCCGGTGCACCTGGCGCCGTTGAACCAGACCACCCCAGGTCTTCTCTGATCCTACACATGAGCTCATAGTATATCGCCTTAGTGACCGGGTCGGTCGCGGACTCGTAGAAACGGCAGTTCTCTTGCAGTTGTTTCATCAACTGCACATTCAGGTTCCTGTTCAAGACCACATGGGGACCAGGGCCCACGGACTGAGCTCCAGAAGGCGGTTGTGCGCTACGCGATCCAGACGCGGCCGCCGAGTATCGGGAGGAACTTGCAGGCATTCTGGCGCTGCGGATACTGGCCTTTTGCCCCGGAGGGCGTGAGCGCCTAGTGTGTGTATCGGAGGACTTCTCCGTTCGGACGTCGTTGAGGTCGATTGATTGTGAGCCGTTGCTGCTGCTGTAGTTCCCGGCTCTGTTGTGTCTATTGCGCTTCGCCCCTTGAGCTTCAGTCTCCTCCGCACAGATGGCCTTGAAATTCGGGCAGTTCTCGAGAACGAGAAACTCCTCCCAGTGGGTGAACTTAGGCTTCCATAGCGCGTTGTATTGGGACACAGACAGAGCATTCACGTCGGCTTCGTTGCGGCCACTCTCAGCGTTAATAAGGTTATTGCCGTAGATGCCCGCGAACTTCCTGGTGGGTGTTAGAATCCTCCCAAACTTTTTTCGGATCTGTTCCGCGTCACGCGGTTTGGCGCCTCGCGGCTTGAAGTCATTGTAGGTCAACAAAACGCGCTTCCAAAAGCCCATAAATCGGTGCCAACTACGGGGTCTGATGTGACGGCAACCCATGCCCTCGCCACAGCAATCGACTCCTCTTTGGTGTAGTGCACGGACCGACTCACTACTGCCGACTCGCTACCGCCGCTTCCATCCTCGTCGCCGCCCGGGTCGCCACCTCTCCCACCACCGCCGTCGCCACTTGACTCAACTTATTTTAACACAAATAACACCCGCAAGTGTACGGGGCTAGTGTAGCAATTAGCAAGCAAGAGTATCGTATCCCACAGAGACAAGATTGTATCAACTCAAGTACCACGAACAAATTTCAATTACTATCTAGACAATCCAAGAGAAAAGGTTTTGTTCTAACACTACTATAAGCATATAACAATGAAAAGAAATTAAAAGTAACAAGAGGAAATAAGCACAAGTGAAAAGATACCACAAAGAGGAGAGTAGAGTTTTGGATCCAACTACAATGGAATTATATTGTGATTGATTCAACAACTTCGATTACCCATTTTATGTCTCTAGGATTACTAGGAAAGTCGCTAGTCTAGGTTGAGCCCCCTCGCGAGTGTACTCACCCCGTTGATTAACCCTTAATATCGAAGTCTCCTTCTAATATGTTTAGATTAACTCCATAGAACAAAAGACCCAAGCCCTCACTAAGGTTCCCCTCTCTCGAGTGTAGATTATCAAAGTGATGCTCACTCCTTTATCAAACCTAGATAGGTATCTCTCGATTACAACTATAAAGGTAAACAAACCCAATTGGTAGCTAAGCAAATGAATTGAAAAGGCACAAGAATGAACAAAGGAATCACAAGAGCTAAGCAATCAAAAGAAGTCCTTAAATTAATCACAAATATCCATTGTAGTTTTCACCAAAACTCCACAATAAATTTAGCTACCCATGTTCTTCATGAAAATCAAAACAATGGATTCAATCAAATACATCAAAGAAAGCAAATAAATACTCCTGTGGAACGATTCTATGGATTAGAGACTCCAATCTCTCGATTTGTAGTCTTCAATCTTCAAATCTCTCTTCAAAGTGTTCTTGGGAAAGTGTGTATTGTGTGGTAGGCGGTAGAATGATGAATGAATCGCCTACAATCCAACCCTAGCCTTTTTCTCTTCATTTTTCCGTCAAAAATCGCGTTTCAGCAGTCAAACGCGTCAAACTGGTTGACCCGGCCGGGTAGAATTTTAGTGCTGTAAATTCACCCGGCCGGGTGGCTGATTTCGACCCCTTTCTGGACTCTTAACGCTGTCTTCAACATACCCGGCCGGGTGGAATTTTAGTGCTGTAAATTCACCCAGACGGGTGACCATTTTCGGCTTCTTCTGTTCTTCAGGTCCTACCCGGCCGGGTAGAATTAATAAGGGTAAAACTCACCCGGCCGGGTGTCACTTTTAGAGACCCTGCTGCCTCCTATCCACGATTGGTCGGAATTTTGCCTCTTTTTTATCTATTTATCCTAGAACACTTCAACAAACACATGAAACTCCAAAAGATAGGTT
This sequence comes from Salvia hispanica, assembly GCF_023119035.1. Lineage (NCBI taxonomy): Eukaryota > Viridiplantae > Streptophyta > Magnoliopsida > Lamiales > Lamiaceae > Salvia > Salvia hispanica. The sequence goes on along the minus strand of NC_062966.1, from coordinate 37,340,372 downwards.
AATTGGCTGGAAATAGACAATTCAAGCATCGAAACTCAACATTAAGAACATCAACATACCAATTAAACCGACTAAAACATGAGTTTATCTGGGTGCACTGGAAAGACTGAGAAGGGGTATCCGGACGCAGATGGTTGGTCGAGTCCATAGTTGGTCGATAATCCCCGAATGCCGATCGACCCAAATTCCTCTGGTGCGATGACTGACCCTGATATTGGGTTTGTTGCCACGACGGGGATGTCGGTGACCATGACTGGAATGGAGGGGGACTGGGACTCGATCCCCGGGGAGTGGGACTCGATACCCACAGCTGAGATGGCTGGGAAGAAGGATAGGATCCGTATCCCGATTCTTCAGTGCCGAGTGAATTTTCGTCTCTCCCGTGTATTTTGTATAAATTCTTTAGAGTGAAATTGGATGTGGAGTGAAAATGGGTGTGGAGTGAAAAATGGGGGCATATTTATAAAAATAGTAAAAAAAAAAACAATTATAAATTCGAAATTAAAAAAAAAAGGCAAATCGGCGACAGCCTCGGCGGTTTCGCCGTGCAATAGATAGCCGCTGCGGCCGCTTTTCTCTCTCCTCCGGCTCGTCCTCGGCGCTTTCGGGGCAAAAGCCCTTCCGCCCCACAAAAGCCGTCCGCCTCCGGGGCGGACGCGTCCACCGCAATAGCCAGCCGCGGCTGCCGCGATCGGGGCGGCCGCCGCGCCGCCCATATAGTGGATGCTCTTAGTACCAATTAATAACCTATATTGCGCTTCGTCGTCCATTGTATCTATCTTGCTTATGGATATTAAAATTCCCATTTTTTTATCTAAACATATGCTACGAAAAATAATCCACATAATGTGCAAAGATAAATAAAAAGTCGAGAGAATTCATATTTTTTCCAAATTCAAAATATTATCATCACTAGAGAGAGACCTTCTCTTATTGCATCTGAGAAGTTTTTGGTGAGTTTTAGACTAAGCTATGATAAACCACACAATTACATTTAAGCCTATAATTAACATATGTAAATCTAGGGGTGCGTTAAAATGCTAACTTTTCTAAATTGTTAACTTGCTAACTCATCAATATAGTGTATTAAAAATGTAAACATGATCAAATTAAAATGTCAACACATATTTGTGTTGACATTTTTAATACATTGCATTGATGAATTAGCAAGTTAGTAATTTAAGAAAAGTTAGCAATGGATCACACCCTCGTAAATCTATTCATTACTTTGAGCGACAAGCTTTCTCAACAGGCCAATTTGTCTCGCAAACTGCACACAATTAACGAATAATCACTTCATTAGTGAGTCACTAAAACACAGTCATTAATACTACAATAGTACCGTACAATATCCAATCTTTTTGTGTATATAAACAAATTATTTCTACCTCTATCCGATTTTAACTGTACTCGTGAATCACATCCTATGAAACTCTCGTGACATTAAATTTATGTGACCGGCCAATTAATAACAATAATTGGACAATAAGATTCCCTCTGTATATGGGTTGTCTCAAATAAAATACAATTCCGTCGGTAAATTTGATGTTTTTTTTGTAGTGTCTGGGGTGTCTCAAATAAAATAACACATTTAATTCTTCCTCATGAATCACACAGTACTAATTAAATTCATGTGACCGGCCATTTAAGAACAATAATTGGAAAATAAGATTCCCTCTACAAGTCTACATGGGCCACGTGAAACTTCAGAATTATACGTATAATATTTTCTTGTTTAGGAGAATTGTACAATACTCCCTCCGCCCTCTTGTCACAGTTTGACTGGGCACGGGCAGGGGCGGAGCTACGATGGGCCCAGGGGGGCCCCTGGGCCCTCAACAATCTGAACTTTACCTATATATAATATATTTATACAAAATACTTCCAATACATACGTAGCGCAGATGGTATTGTAACATGGCTACCATGTTCAAGGCCTTGAGTTCGATTCCCGTAGCCTCCATTTATTCACTCTCTATTCTGTTTAATCATTTTATGTTTTTTTTTCTTTCATTTTAAAGTTAATTTATACATATCTAAGAAAAAAGATACGGTATTTTTACTAGATTACTATAGTATCAATGTTTACTTTCATTTTAAAACTTTAACTAATGTACGAATAAAGAGTAGTTCTACATTTTTAAATCTAGTAAATATTACCCCATATAGTATTATTTATTTTCATTTACGGGTTTGTTGATTTTGTTAATTTCTCACAACTAGTAATTTTATTTAATTTTAAAATTTAGAGTAATGAATTTTACACATTATACATAAATAAATATATTTATATAGTTATATATTTATTCTTTTAGATATTTAATTTAAAATTATTAATTAATCAATTATACAATCCCAGGATTCGATTAATTTAGATTTACTTTGTCTCCATATATTTATAGTTTTTATTTCCCGTCTTCTAACTTTTTCACTATCCACCTCCACCGTAGCTATTTTTTTATGACGTTGACAAAAAATATCAAACAACTATTCAAAGAAATTTGGGCCCCCCATCGTCAAATTCCTGGCTCCGCCACTGGGCACGGGTTTTTAGAAATATAATAGAAAGTGGATTGAAAAAAATTGGTAGAATGTGGCTCCTACTTTTAAAGTATTAGTTTTATAATAAAATGTGAGCGAGAATAAGTTATAAGTGGAATATGGGGTCCACTAAGAAATGGTAAAAAGTGAAATGTGACAAAATTTGTAGGACGGGCGAAAATGGAAAAATGTGACAAAATTTCAGGGACGGAGGGAGTACTGTCATAGGGGTGCGTCATAAAATGACAACTTGACAACCTTAGCAAGCGATCTGCGAAACATAAGCAAACAATATGTGATACATAGGAAAGCAACTTGTCATATGGTTCCAATTAATCTGTGGTACGAGTAACACCATAGTTAAAAGAACAACTTAGACAAGCAAATGTGCGATACATAAGCTACAATCTGCGATACATAGGCAAGCAACTCGCGCGACATATTGTTCCAAGCAACCTGTGATATGAAATAGAGATAATCAAGTAATCTGCAATTCATATGCGATCAAGCCTTCCACGTGGCAGGCTAAGGTTGAATCTGCTCCTAAATTTAGTAGTACGTAGGTTATATTTTGGTACAATCCTACTATCATATTTCCAATTAGTTACACAGCAAATCCACCAATACTTTAATTTCTCAATCATCGATCTGGAATCTTTTCAAAATAAATGATAACATAAAGTAACGACGACCTGCATTATTTAAATTATACACTTATAATATGAATATCATTTTCCAAACTTAGCTGCATCGGGATACCTCTAATCGATCTTTTGTCCCCAAACAAAATATATTAATTAACACTACTATTTAATAAATCCTCGTGAATCATATCCTGTGAATTCTCATGGTATTAAATTGAAGTGAGTCATTGCCAACTATTTATGCAATTATAATATTTCGGGAATAAACCCTTTAATTTCTCAACAATCGATCGTATCCTACCAAAGTACATTATCGAATTAATAAAAAAATTAAGTATGAAAATCCAAAAAGTTGTGTTTAATGAGTTAAATAAAATAAAATAAAGCAGAAGAGATTAAAGTAAGAAAGAGGAGAGAAAGTAAAGTAAAAGAAAAAATAAGTAGGTGTGATTAGATGTTTTGATTTTAACCAAAAAGAGAAAGACTCAAGTTACTTGAGACAATCCAAAAGGAATACAACTCAAGTAACTTGGGACGGAGGGAGTATACGACATCTCCATCGTGGTCATATCAAACCAACCAGCCTGTAGTGGACACGACGAACCCGTCGTGCACACTCTTTGTTGTTTGGTATTATCCACCCATCTTTCTTTTTCATAATTTCCAACAAAGATCCATGTCTTATACTCCTCTGTCCCCGAAATTGTCACATTTTTGCATTTCCATCCGTCCCATAAAATTTGTCACATTTCACTTTTACCATTTTTTCAGTAGAGGACCCCACATTCCACTAACTTATTCTCACTCACGTTTCATTATAAAACTAAAACTTTAAAAGTATGACCCACATCCTACCAACTTTTTCAAACCCACTTTCCATTACATTTCTTAAAACTCATGCCCGGTCAAACTGCGACAAAATTTAGGGGACAGAGGGAGTACGATTTGTATCTATTGCACTTCTCTTACACCATATCAATAATTGGAATTCGGTGAGTGATTGCGATGATTGAAAAAGCAACACTAAAATTGAAATGTACTTCGCTGAAGTATTTCTACAAACAGGTGGTGCGCATAATATATAAACACGAAGAGAGGGAGAGGGAGAGGGAGTAGTGTAAGTTTACAATTAACAGGAAGACATCAAAACGAAGCAAAAGGAAAGTAGTAAAACGGAAATCGGAAAACAGTTGAAAGGGAAAGGTGATCGACGCCGGCATGTCCCGTGTTTTAGGTAGACTGGGCTATTGTACTCCCATCAATAAAGTATAGAGCCCTGGCGCTGCCGTTCTGGTCGACATGCAAAGTGCGGGTGAGGTTGTTGATCATCACGGGCCACCCGGTCTGGACGTGAACGAAGTAGACCTCGTCGACGGATTGCACGGTCTCCTGGAAGAGCGTGCACGACGGATCCGTGGTGTCCTCGACTTTCTGGCTCGATACGGCCACGATGGAGTTGTCGCTTGCGCTCTTTTGCCAGTATTTGTTGTTGTTGGTGAACCGGAGGCTCACGTATCTGCTGTCCGCCGCTGATTGCTCCACTGCCACCATGACCGCCGGGTCGGACATGCTGCCGATTCCGTCGCCCATGGTGCCGTCGTCCTTGCAGTACACAAAAGGGTTTTTCTCTACGCTTGGGACGTAGAGCACAATGGAGTTTGGAAGCGGTTTAATTGCCATGTCTCTCCAACTTCAAAAAATTAACAATCATTAATTACGGTTAGTAATATCAAAATACTCACTCCGCTCCCCATTAAATATCTCATATTTCTTTATTTGGAAGATCTCCAATAGATGTCTCATTTCACTTTTCTTATTTTTAGTAAATAAACCACTGATTCCGTTAACTCATTCTACTCAGTCACAATTATTATAGAACTTTCTACTCCAATTATAATAAAACTAGGAGTGTTATATAAAAGTAGGGTCCATATTTCTCTAACTTTTCCACTCACTTTTCTTCACAAAACCCACTTTTCTTCACAAAGTCAAACAAATTTCTTAAAACTCACACCGGTCAAATATGGGACATTTTATGGGGCCTGGAGGGACTACTATGATACAGACCAAACATGAGAACCCATTCCAAAAGACTAGCCTATTAGGAGAGAAAACTCATTTTGTCTATATACCCTACATCAGTTGCTCTCACAACTGACGTGGGAATTGAATTCGTAACATACTAGCACTTCATTTTGTCTTTAAAATTAGAACATGAGTATCATAATACTACTACTACTTATAATGGTAGAGGGGAATGACAGAAGATCACACAAATTGTTGAAAAGTAAGCTTCAACTAGTTTCAATGAAATTAGACTTACCAATGAAGGATGAGAAGATTGAAAATTAGAAATGCCAAAGCTTGAGGTTATTTGTGTTTGTGTTTGTGTGTGTCTTTGTACAAATGCGTCAACTCTATTTATAGATGGCTACGCACTTCTTCTAGGATCCATTAATTGGTATAGCAACCGAATAATTAATTAATTTGGGCACATGATTAATTGTTTGTGTTTTTAATTGATTATTAGTAGCATATCAAAAGCATATCTGCATATGATCTCTCGATAACATCTTCCTTCATTAAAAAAATCATGATGAAAGAGATTTCTTTGGCACATGTGTACAGAACAAAACTTTTGGAATAACCATATTCTCTCATTGTTATCTCCAAAAAAAAACTACCATTTTGTACATAACTTCAATGAGATACTACGAATTAATCATATTCTTATGAAACTCGGATTATTTTGTTAAAGTAGCTTCATATATTCTTATGATTACAATAATAAATTGTTATTTTATTTTGGGCACATGGGCTCTCTATTTTAATTAATTATCTTGACATAATTTTTTATAGTTCGCCCAAATAAATTATTTTGGGCACATGGGCTCTCCTCAATCAATCTTGAAAAGTATAAGAGTGGTGCACCAAAGTAGAAAAAAATCATTAATTTCTAGATATTAAAACCAATTGTTTTGTCGAAAATGTTAAAATAGTTATTTTGTTTGAATCACGTTACGCATTAGAATTATCAAATTGATTATATATTAGTTAAAATAGAATTTCTCTAAAAAATTAAGTACTATCACACATGTTGTATTATGTGATGTACCAATTAAAAACAATAAAAGAAAAATTAAGATTCCCTCTACATAGGCCACGTGAAATTTCAGAATTATTAGTATAATAATTTATTATTTAGGAGAACTATTTAATAAGTACTCCCTCTATGTCCCATTAAAAATGAAACGTTTTCCTTTTTTGGTTGTCCAATTAAAAATGAAACATTTCCTAAAATAGAAATAACTTTCTCTCTACTTTTTCATCTCTCTTACTTTACTCTCTGTTCATTAACTCACAAAACAACATTACATAAAATCATGTGCTGATTTCCAATTATTTCATTTTAAGTGGGATGGAGGGAATAGATATTATCTCGACAAACGTATCAAGATTGGTTTGGATTATCCAACCGTCGACAAACGTATCAAAGATTAGTTGGGAATAAACTCACTAATACTTTCATTTCTAAGATTCGATCATATCCAACCAACTAGATTTATATGTAATGACGATATTCATTATTTAAGCTATATCTTTTTTAATCCTGAGTAGTATCATTTATGAGGTAAAAACTTGTCCACATCTGAACACACATCGATGGTGTTCGATTGTCTAGATAAAATAGTACCAAAATATATAACATATGATTGAGTTGTGAGATTATTTTAGTTGGCGGTGGGTTGGCTATAACTAGTTATTACATAATTATCCATCTAGAATTGAGTTGTGAGATCTGTTGTGTATCGGTGGCGCACACCCGAACTCCACATTAGTATGATATTGTCCACTTTGGGCAACGCCCTCACGGTTTTGCTATTGGGGTACTCCCGAAAAGGCCTCATACTAATGGAGTTGGGGTAGCCCATTTAACACTTGCAAGTCTTGTTCATTATCCGATGTAGGATATGGTTTGCTCCCTTTCAATCCTCCCCTCAAACCACTGTTGGGTATCGGTGGTTTGAGACTCTGATACCACTGTTGGGTATCAATCCTCCCCTCAAACCACTGTTGGGTATCGGTGGTTTGAGACTCCGATACCACTGTTGGGTATCGTGGCGCACACCCGAACTCCATATTAGTATGATATTGTCCGCTTTGGGCAAAGCCCTCACGGTTTTGCTCTTGGGGTACTCTCCAAAAGGCCTCATACTAATGGAGTTGGGGTAGCCATTTATACACTTGCAAGTTTTGTTCATTCTCCAATGTGGGATATAGTTTGCTCCCTTTCAAGATCAATTTAATGAACCAAACATACTACATATTTAATCCTGAGATACAATCTTACAAATCGAACAGACTCAATGCTCATAAGATCTAACTGAATTGAATATATGAAGTTAAATTTCAAGTTTTTAACTAAATAAAAATAAAATTTCGCTATTCGCTAATTTAAAATGTATATGTTGGGAAATAAACACAGGCAATCACGAATATAAAAGGAGAATGAACACAACGAATTGTTTACCCAGTTCGATACAAAGTGTATCTACGTCTGGGGGCGATGCCAAGCCAGGGATTTCACTATAAAATTTCAGGATGATTTTACAATGAGGGGACACCTCTATTTATAAGCAAAATAGAGAACCCTAATTCTAGTCAAACTAGGAAACATATTCCATAAGGAAATATCTTCTATGGAATAAATCTATCACAAGGAAATATACTTCTAGGAAAACAAATCCTAAATATGGTAGGAGATTAGGCTCCATAATTAACAAAACTCAGCACCGCGCCGCACATAATACAATTTTGATACTATTAAATAGTGCTTAGATTTTATATCGCACAATCCTATATAAATGAATAAAGTCAGGCCCAATACTTTATTTAAAACAGCTTATCGGATTTAATCAACTAAGCCCAAGGAAGAAAGTTTAAAATGGCCTAATCCCTTCTCTCTCTAGTATCTACTGTACCGATCTTACCGTTGGGTCGGCCGCAGCTCCAAGACTGACATATAGAATTTCCCGAATCTTATGGGCTTTCAAAAATAATAGATCCCTCTGTCCAAATGGTTCCATCATGTACTGCATCTACATTTGTGATACGTTTATTTAATTATTTAATTGCATTAGTTAGTTAGTTTAATTAGAGGTTTGAATATCTTTTCCATATATCTAAGCTGTGTTGCTCGTTAAGTTAGTATTAATATTATAAATAGGGCTATTATTATTCTCATCAATCAAGGAATGAATACATGAATTTACGTCTCATTCTATTTTATTTTAGGATTTTGTTTAAAGCTTGAAGC